>NW_024369929.1:16309613-16534481 GCF_014805655.1 Passer montanus
CATCCCTGCACGGCGCGGTCCCGGCCGGGCACATCCCGATCCCGGGCAGTGCCCGCCGGAGCTCGGAGCGCTCGGAGCCCGGTCCGGCAGCCGCACGGCCGCCACCCGCCCGCAGCCCCGCGGGGGCACCGCCGCCCAGGGCAGCTCCCCGCCCGCCGTGCCGCGCCGCAGGAAGTGCCTCGGACCTGTCCGAAGTGGGGCCGCGGCCGCTCCGTCCGCTCCGCTTGCGCGCCGTGTGCGGGCGAAGATGCCGAAGAAGAAGCCCGGGCCGATCCAGCTGAACCCCGCTCCGGATGGATCCGCCGTGAACGGGACCAGCTCTGCGGAGTGAGTGCTGGCGGGGCGGGGAGCGGGCCGGGCGCTGTCCGCGGGGCGCGGTGCTCCCGAGCCCGCCCTGCCCCTCACGGCCGGCCCGGCTGCCGCGGGCACCGCGGGCGGCACTCCGCCTGCCCCGGGGCCGGGAGTGCTCGCACAGCCCTCCGCGGGGCACGGCGAGGCTGCCTCCGGCCCTAAACAAACTTCAGTCACACAGGCGAGGGAAAAAACCCCGGTGAAAAAACCGGGGGAAACTTGTGTAACTCCTTTCTGCTAGTCCGTCATGGTGTCTGCCGGGTTCTTAGCTTATATAATTAGCTAGTAATGGCAAATTACACGTTTGCGATGGCATATTTCATGAGCGGTGTGTGTGGGAGAATTTATACTGGAAGCCGCAGATTTGTAGAAAAAGGTGTTTTGTTTTGTTTTGCCTCGTCCTTGGCTTTAGCCCAGACAGATCTGTGTGTCGCTAATTGACATGTTGTGCTGGCTACGGAGCGTGTGGGGAAACAGCTTCGGAGCTCCTCCGTGGGCAACACCAACACGGCTCTGTACATGTGGGAAGGGCTGAGCTGATCACGGGGACACTTCTGGGGGAAAATACTGAGTGCTGGGTGGCTGCACGGTGGTGCTGCTGGAGCCTGTGCTGCACGTTTCTCACGGATGTGGGTGGGCAGGGTGGCCTCGGTCGGGCACACACAGCAGGGTGATGAAATGTTACGGCAGGTCTTCATTTGAGGTTCACGGGTCGATGTTCACGCCTTGATTTTTAGACGGTGCTGTCGGGCTAGCTCTTCAGTGAGCCTTGGAACCAAGGTGTGTCGTGGAGGAGCAGATTCCTGCCCCTGTATGGTCAGCTCGGTCCTCCCCGGGAGATGTAAACCGAGCTGCGATGTGCTGCTGTGACACAGAGGATGTGAGGCAGCCTGGCAGAGACATGTGCGAGTCTTGGGCTTTAAAGTGCTCTGTGTTCATCGTGCCACGTTTTCACACAGGCTCAGATCTGCTTTAACCACCCAAACATCTAAAAAAAAATCAAACAACCAAAACCAAATCGACCGCAAAAAATTGTAACCCTGAAACCAAGCAAATACCTCCTGAAAAATAAAAAATTCAGCATCTTAGCAGCTCCAGCTGTGACATTTCTAGCAAACTCTTTTGATGATTAACTGAGCGATGAGCTGTTTAAAAAATGTTCTTTGGCAGGAGTTACTGATTGTATCTAAGCATTATGATCTAAATATTACAGAGCTTTTGTTCTGGGTTGACAGGGGGAAAAATACTGTGTTTTTATATTTGCTTGAGTAGCACTTTCCAGTCGATTTTCTCAAGGCAGTTGGGAATATGTTGATTTAGTCTTCAGGGATCTCTGTGCATTTTAGTCTTGTTCTACAGAATAAATCTGATACACCAATCACTTGCTGCTTGTAGTACCTGATGTAAATCACCTCGCTCCCAATATACTCAATATCGTATCTCTTCCCGCAAGAAGTGTCATTAATTTTAAATTGCTTTTACATGTAAGGTACTCATTTACTTGTTGGAAGCCTTTGGAGACTCCTGGGAGTGCTGGCTCTTTTCTGCACTGGTGAACTGCCTTGCTTCATTTTCTGCTCCTTGTGTTGATTTGGCTGGGGTTTGCCTGTGTGTCCCCAGACTTGTGACCTGTGCCACACACAGGACCTTATACCCAGCTTTTGCCAGGCTTAGAGGTGTCCAGTATTTTTAAAAGAAGTAGCTTAGTGAAAGTAAATTCAGCAACCAGTTGTCCTATATACAGCCAGGATTAATTAATCGTGGAAATATCCCCTCATCCTGCTAATTTTAAGCCCTCGTTGTGAAAGATTTCAAATAGCAAAGAACAGTTGCATCAGAATTTAAAAATGTTTTTGGAATTGAGTTGGAAACAGTTTTGTTTTCCATTTCCTTAATCTGTAAGGTTGTTTATTTTCCTCCCTGAGCCTGCTCTGGGTTTTTTCCCCCTTTGGTCACTGCCTGAATTCCTCAGTCAGGTGTTTGTGAGGCCGTTGTGCATGCCGAGCATCCCTGCACTGCCATATTAACACTTCCTAAAGGCCCGGGCCTGCACTCCAGGAATTTTGGCTATGTGAAGCTCTGGTTACTCCTTACATACACAGACGTGTCCCTGCTCCAGACACGGAAAAGCCGAAGGAGCTCCAGGACTTGGCAGGGCACAAAGGAAGATTCCGAGCGAGGCGATGAAATTCCTGCCTGTGAGTGCACCAGGGACCCGAGGATGCCGAGGGAAGGAAGTTCTTCAGGCCCACAGACGGCTTTGGCAGCAGCCCAAAGGGATGTGCAGGGCCTGGGGAGCTGTGCTGGAATTCCCAGACTTTCCCGCTGTCATGGGCAAGGATCTGTAACTCATTAATGCTCTGAGGAATGAGCGCTTCTGACACCGGGACTTCCTGGCAGAAAGGAAGGGGAAAGGGAGGAAATGAAAGAAGGGGCTGGATGATTCAGGATGTCCTGCTTTGCATTTGTGTCCTGTGCTCTGTCTTCATCCTTATTTGGTGATGGGAGCTCATTGAGTGGAGCAAGGGAAAGCTTATTATAGCACGTGCTGCGGGGCTTTAGGAGTATGCAGGAGGCCTGGGTCTCATTGCCTGCCTCTTTCCTCTTTTTTCCTTTCTTTTTCTCTTTTTTATCCCTCTTTTTCCTGGCAAGGTAGTATAAAGGGGAGTTAGTGCACTTACAATTTAAATACATGTATCCCAAATATTTAAATGAAAATTTCACAATGTTTCTCTCCGACAGCAGATTTTGTTACTTGTAGCTATTACTTAACCACAACATCCTGTACCAATAATTTTTCTCGAGGGCCTTCCCAATCCCTGGCTCTGCCCAGCTGGACGACAGAGACAACTTCACAAGAGGTTTTCCTGTGCCCTGAGCTTCACTTCTGCTTTTGACACTTCCCGCGGAGCCGCGGTTGCACGGCGAGGGCTGAACCTTTCTGCTGCTCTGAGCTGCCTCAGCTCCTCAGGCTGAAACCAAGATGACACTGGCCAGCTGCAGATTTAATTTCATTCCTTGGAGCTGCACAGATATAATTGTGCAAAGCTTCTGCAGGGAAAGGAAAAAAAGCCAACCGAGCGAACCTGAATGAAAATTAATTGAAGGAAAACTGTTCTGGCTGGATGTTTAGTGTCTTAATAGCCAAAAGAAACAAAAACACATCACCAGTTTATGGATTTATGTTCCTTTCAAACTTCTAACTCTCTGTTGCTTTCACTATCTGACAGTTTTCAACCAATTTTTGTTTCTCTAAAGCCAACCCAGCCTCAGAATGTGCAGTAGGAAAAAAAGCAGGTTTTGAGATTATGCCACTTTCTGTATTAGAATAAGTTTTGTGTTGACATGAAAAGAAAGGTGCTTCATGAAGCTCTTTAGTTGCATCTTTGAAATAAAAAAGAGTCAGAGAGAAGAGTCAAACTAACTGCTCTGAAGCCTTACCTTTTACCTTGTCTCAATAAATCCGAACAGCTTTCCCAGTTCTGGTGTTAAAATATAAACCTTCCAAAAGTGCCTGGGATTTGATGAAATGCAAAAATGAAAACAATTCTTTTTAAAAATTGAGTGCCACTGACTTTTATGTATTTTATGAACTTTGACACAATGGGATTGAAGTATATTTTTCATTCAAAATACGGTTCTTTTGAAAATATAACTCTGTGTTTTACCAACAACTGCTGTTTCCCAAATCAAGCCTGAGCTGTGACCTCTGAAAATCTCAGATGTGAAGTATCAGCTTCAATAACAGGTTTGTGTTTAATTAGATAAAAATGAGAGAAAAAAAAAAGTGGACAGCAGAATTTGCATCTTCTCTGATGTGCTGAAAAGAAATGGGCCCTTGAGAGGGATTTGAGGGGCTGTCTGTAGGTCTTTACCACCTTAGGAGCTGTATTTCTTTTTAAAAAAGAAAGAAAATCCAAAGCAAACTGTGAGTAGAACCAAGTCATCAGGCACAATGTGGTTTTCCAGGGTTTTCTCTTTTTAAAGCCTTAATTATAGCAAACCTGTGCCTTAGAACTGTTCAAGCCAGAGAATAATTTTGTGAAAATGGCTGACTGCAAATTCCAGTCATAGTTTGAGTATTAATTAATCAGCCTTTTCTTATTGCTGCTGTTTATTCTGGTTAAATTGCATTTAAGGAGGTCCCTGAATGGCTGCTGCAACTCCCTGTGGTTGCTTGGCAAAGAAAGGTTTGGGATTGTGCAGAAATGGTTTGCACTTCAATATATATTACAATTTGCAAAGTAAACCATGGCTTACTTATTGTGCTTCCTGCAATTTTCCTGTTTTTCAGGGTCTTTCTCAAGGGAGCTTCAATTTGGGCTTTTGAGGAGTAGAGGGGCAGGTGTGTCCCATCAGAGAAATGAGGCTTTGGGGCTTTGGGTTTGGGTTTGTGGGCTTTAAGTTCCCATTGTGGGCTCTTTCCCAGTGGGTCCTGTTCCAAGAGGATTTGTCCTCCATGGAATAGGTTTTTTATCCGTTTTCTTGGATGAGATTAAATAAAAGGAAAGGAAGATTTTCACAAAGTTGTTCACTTTAATGCTGGTAGGGTCATTTCTGCCTTGCTTCCTGGGGGAATTTTTTTTTCCCCTTTGGAATTCCTTGGACTTCAGGGGAGATTTTTTGCCTGTGTGCAGTGTTCTGGAAGATTAGACCCTGGAATTTTATGACTGATCTGGTTGGATTTCAGTTGCATTCAATATACATGTAGAATTACTGCAAGCTTTTAAATATTAAAAAAGAAAAAAAGATAAACATTTTTTTTAATCCCCTACTAATGAAGGATTAACCAAACTTCCAAATACATGTGATATGAGAGAGTGCATTTTAAATTAAAGTATACTCATGCACAGCTTTCCCTTTTAATGTGCTTGAGCCTGGCATAGTCCTTCACCGAATTAGAAATACCATTTTAATGTTACTTAAGTACTCTAATAGAACATGTGATCTGTTATAATGAAATAATGAAAAGTCAGAGCCTGCAGCACCTCACGGACTTGTGCTGAAAAAAGTTCTGGCTAAGTGTACACCAGCAGCACAGAAATTAATGAATTAAGGGGCACACTGACCTGTGCAGCTCTCGCTGGCTGAAGGCAGCTTTTTGTTGACAATTATGGATGTAGGAAGGATTTGAAGACATTTAATACTGTCTTGTTATGTTCTGACAGTCAGATTTAAGCATAATGATGGTAATGGAGGAATACTTTAGTTTATATGAGCTTAAAAAGCTTCAGTTGGTTTAGGGGAGCTAAAAACTGGGTGTAAAAATAAACGTTGCTGAGGAAATGTGAGGAGGATAAGTGGTGAGGGAAGTGCAGCTGTGCTCTGGATCCAGCTGCTTTTCTTGTCCTTCCAGGGAGGCTGCAGACGGGCACAGAGGTGTGATTTCACAACACAGCTTGTGCAAGATCCTGCTCCTTCTGCTGAGGCTCTCCTCTCCTGGCTCACAGCTCAGACCCCACCAGAGGAGCCCTGAGGAGTTCTCAGAGCTCTGCCCGCCAGCACTGGGAAATAATCCCACTGGGAATGGGATTTAATTTGGAAATGGTTTACTTGGGAATGAGAGCCTTGGGGCAGAACGAGAGCATCACCTCCTGCCTTGGCAGGATGAGTGACAGGACACAGGGAGATGCTGGAATTCAGAAATTACAGCAGTTCCTGAGTAGCACAGGTTTTAATGGAGTAATCTCAGGTCTCTGTCTCAAGAGGAGCAAATCTCCTGCCAGACCTTCCAGTGTTATCTCACAGCAAGAAAAAGGGATTGAGAGGGTCTGGGTAAAGCCAACATGTAGCTGAATTATTTATTGGTATAACAACAGTGCTGTTGTTAACCTGGCAAAAGGGGTTTTGAGTTAGCACTTACTTTAAAAAACCCAAACATGAAAATTGTGAGGAATTTACATGAGGCAGGAAATCCACCAGCCAGTTTTTAGAGTGGATTTTTTAACGTATTTCACTGTAAACAGGAGAAACATTCTGAAATGAGCCGAGGAAGGAATTTTCTATGAGGTCTGATAAAGCTTTCCATCTCACCTTTAGGTATTTTTTTCCCTTTCAGTTACTGAGTTCTACATTTTCCAGTAAAAAAGCTCCTCCCCCTTTTTGCCTGTCTTACCTTTTTTCCAGCTGCATTTGTTCTCCCACCATTGCCCTGGGGGTTGCCTGGGCTGTGGAAAGTGTGCAAATTCCACTGCCAAAACACAGGAATGTCTCTTGGAGGAAGAAATGTTAGCTGGCAAAAGTGAATTTGTGGGGAATTGTGTTCTCTCTTCCAAAGACTTCTTAATTTATTTTTTTTTTGAGGAAGCAGTGGATTTCTTTTTCTAATCACTTTTTTCCCTAGAAATTAGTAATCAGATGATTCCTGCTTTGTTACGTGCTCAGTATTACTCAGACAGAATCCTGGCTACACTTTGGAACAGAAGTGCAGGGACACAACTGGGAAAGGCTCATTCAGTGCTCAGCATCTCTTGGCAAACATCTGTGGAGGAGCCTTTGTCATCCCGAGTCCTGTCTGGGCAGGAGGGAGGTGGATTCCAGCAGAACTCCTCCCTGCTGACACCTCAGGATGGGATTTCCACCTGGATCCAGCCTCATCCATCAAGTGGAGTCCACAACAGGGGATACAAAAAAAGCAGATTTGTTTTCCTGTGCATCCTGAGCACCGGGATGGAGATATTCCAACAGTGTGGGATTCTCTGGATGAACAACAATCTTCTTTAAAACCTCCTTATGGGTTTTTATAACAAACCCTTGAAAGTTCCTGGCAGCTCTTCCCCCTTTCTTGCAGGGTTTTGTACAACTCAGCATTGTTCTCTGCTTTTCCAGAACTTTTTTTTCAGTGTGGTGGGAAGATGAATCAGCAGATTGCAGAACATGTTCTTTTGGGAAAAAAAATGTTCTTTTTGGATATAGATGTGTGAATATTTCTGTATGTATTGGTACACTCCATTCATATATTAGGTAAAAGTTATTAATTTCTTTGCTAAATGGCTGTGTTGACAAATATTCAGTATTGTGCAATCCATCCATTTGAAGTACAGGCAGGCCTTCCATCCCTGGCTTTCTCAGGATCCCAGTTGTGGGGTTTTTGGTCTGTTTTCAGACACTTTCTGGCAGTTTCTTTTGCTGGTCCCTGTTGTTGCTGTGGCTCTGGATGGAGTTTGTCCTGCTGTGCTCCGGGCTCAGCCCTTGCACAGAGGAGTCTCAGTTCTAATCCTGGCCTCATTCAGGGGCGCTGTAAACTGATGCTGTAACTTCATCTTTTTTATTGTGGTAGTGGCCCTCACAGGCTGTGGAGCTGCCACAGGGAGAGTTGGGAGGATACTGTTACTGTAACTATTGCATGTGCTCATCCTTTGGTTTTGTCATGATATTTAACTCCTGCTTCAGAGACATAAAACAATGGGAGTGCAGGCCTGGGGTAAATATATGTATCAGCTGATGTTCAGACTTTATAATTCTGTGTATGTCTGCATTGTGCTTTAAATATCCAGTCAATAAGTTCATTTTTCTGTCCATAAGGAAGTTTTAATTGCCCTGTGGTTCCTTTATCCTGGTAATGTTGGCTGGGAAAAATCCGTGGTGCACAGACATGAAAGGGAGATGGAGAGCTTGGATTTCTGGAGGTTTGGCTGGAGAATTTCTTACTTGAGATTACAGAGTTGATTTAGGGCAAATTCTGAATGCAGTGGTACAGTTAGTCCTGGGGAAGCCTCTTAACTCAGAAAAACCCCAAACTCCCTCTCTGTGGCATTGGCTGGAGAGCTCAAATGCCCAAGGGATGCCTGAGCCTTGCTGGCAGCTCCTGCTGCCTCTCAGGATGAGGGGCTGGAACCCCAGGAGATGCTGCAGAAACCCTGGTGGGGGGGGAGTTTAATGTAAACTCTCTAGAAAAATGAGAGTTTACATTGAATTAGGGCTAGCAGGATACTCTTGTGGACAGAGCAGTGCTTTTCTAATGGTTTTGTTTTGCATGCCTTTTACTGAGAAATGGATTTTAATCAAATGTTGGTCTCATTTCTTTTTCTGGCAGTGTTAAACCTCACTCTGTGCCATACAATGTCACTGTGATGTGGAAGTGGATGGTATGTTAGATATTGGGGAAAAATTCCTTCCTGTGAGGGTGGGCAGGCCCTGGCACAGAGTGCCCAGAGCAGCTGGGGCTGCCCTGGATCCCTGGAATGTCCAAGGCCATTGCTTGGAGCAGCCTGGGACAGTGGAAGTGTCCCAGCCATGGCAGGGGTGGGACAAGATGAGATTTAAGGAGCCAGTCTGTGATATTCAGATGATAAATTCACCTACAAATCCCATCTAAGTACAAGGGAAAATTTTTAAGATCCTCTAACACATTGCAAGGATTGAAAATCAATGAGGGTTGCAAACCAGTGTATTTTTCCAAAACAGACTCATTGCATTTATAGGGAATTTGGATTTTTTTGAGTTGATGCTCTGACTGCAGGTTTTATGAGGCTGCACTGAAGTTAACCCAGACAGACACCTGTGCTCTAAGCTGGGAGACTTCTAGAATTAAGTTTATCTTCCATGTTATTCTGTGAACTGCTGGTTGCTAAAGGAAAAGTTAAATAAGAGTTTGTCTTGTTGCCCGGGTTTGGCAGAGTCACACAACATAGTAGTCTGTCTTCTCAAAACCACAGAATGTCTTCATGTTCCTAACACTTAATTTCAGCTCCCTGATTGAGGTTGTTCATGGAAATTATGTAGTGAACTGCCTACTTTCTTCTCCAAATTGACAGTTGTGTGGGCTTGGGGAAAGCATTAATGTCACTGTTCTGGAAAACAACCCCCAAGCTTTGTATCCTCATGCGACAGGAGATCTGAAAGTGAAAGTACTTCTTGATGCTTTCACTCATGCTAATTGTTCAGCTTGCAGCACTGATGGTAATGCCTTTGAACAGATATTTGACAAATTACTGGTAAAGGCTCTCAGATTTTTTTCCTTTTTCCCCTGCCACATCTGAAGTAGGCTTTAGAGTTGAGTAACAGCTTTACTGTAGCCTTTAGGGTTGAGTGTATGATTAACTTAGCACTAACATGAATTTAAAAAAATAAAGCTCCCAGGGATTTGGAGTCCTAGTATTAATTAAGGACTTATTTTCTGGTTTTTGTTATGCCATTATGTGCTAGCAGCCTACAAGCAGCATTTCTCTTCCTCTTACTGCTCCAGCAGAACAAGTGTGTTCTGAAATGTTCATGCATCTCCTCCAGGAGTGCTTTCCTCAGTGCTGAGGTGGCTGTCCCCAAAGCCAGGAGCTGAGAGTCTGCCCTTGCCTTCTGTGCATCTGTGGGTGCCGAGTGCCCCCTGCCCAAGCTGCAGCAGGAAACACAGGTTTGCTCCTTGTCCCCTGACCCACTGCTCTGTCCCTGCAGGGCCCAGCTGTGTGAGATGTGCACACGTTTCATGGTTAGAAATCAGTGGCTGGGTGTTTAAAAAGAAAATCTGAAAACAAATCTGCAGCCAGCCCTTAAAGGAGCAGTGTGATGGGCTCAGAAGGTGATGGGATGGTGTTGGTGACACACCTGGTCTGTCCAGGGCTCTGTGGGGAACAGAGCACAGGATGTCAGAGCAGCAGGGACTCCAGTGCTGCTGGGCATTTATTTGGGCTTTTTGTGCCCACCCAGGGTTCTTTTGCTCCAGCATCCACTTTTGGCCATTGGCAGAAGGTGAGGGACGGGGTCAGGTGAGAATTTAAAGGTCCCAGATGAGCCTGCCTGGGGTGAGATGTCCCTGGGTGTGCAAAGCTCCCACATTCCCACAAACCTTTCTCACTGCACAAGGTGGCAGCCCCAGAGTCTCAGAGGGACAGGGATAGAGGTTAGGTTCTCCACACCCATCAGGGGTTACTGTTTGGGGAAGGTGGGCTGTGTTTGGTTCTTTCTGCATTCTTTTCCATCTTGGGAGGTCACAGAAGTGCCACGGGGGGATGCTGCACTGTCAGAGCACTCCCTTGAGCACAGAAAAGAAGAAACAATGGGAGTTAATAGGAAAGATCCTCCCTGATCAAATGTGGGTGGAGAGAATTCCTCCTCTAGGGCACCTGGTACCTCATGCTGCCCTTGGGAGAGAGAAAGAAACAAGCAGCTTTCCTTGCCCTGAGTGTGTATTTTTTTGAACTTTGTGTTTAGTCAGGAAGAGAGAGATCTCCCAGTAATTGTGAAGACACAGCACTGAGTGCAGAGGTGCTGGCTGCTGGCTGTGCAGGCTGTTCATCCTTCTGCCAGCAGAGCAGGGAGGTGTTTACTGCTGCTGTTCTGTGGGATTCCAATGTTTCCTTACCAAATGGAGGAAGCAGCTCTGACCTCCCCGTGGCTTCATCCCAAGGATCACCCTGGGAGAGCTGGATCCCATCCCTGGTGCAGTTTAGTGTGAGCTTGGCTCCCACACTGCTGGCAATAAATGAAATGATAACCTATTGCCTCAGAGAAGTGCTTGGCACCGTGGAGCCCCGAGCTGATTTGATGATTTCCTGCTTTGATGGATCCCTGGCAAAGCCATGGTGCCTTGACAGTGAAAAACACAACCCCAAGACTGCAGCAGGTAATGGGGATGAATTTTAATGGGAATCTTTGTCTCTGAGTAAAACTTTTATACAAGATTAAGTGACTCCCAGTGCTCTTTCTGTAGGCAGACAGTTGCACAGTAGCATGTTGCTGTTTCAGCTGCCAAAGTTCCTGAACATTTTTGTGGTGCCTGGTGATGAACTGTCTAAAGTATTGCCTCTTCTGTATTCTGGATGTGCTGGTTTCATTCAGCTTGTAAAACTTCCTGTGTAATGATTTACTTTTCCACCTGTTCCTCTGTGCTTTGGAACTTGCTTTTACCTGGGGAGGGGCCAGGGGACACTCCCAGGTACCTGTCAGGGGAGTGTTCTTACTGTAGTTGGAGTTAAAAACTGAAACTTCCAAAGTCCTGCTTCCTGGAAACACTCTGAGTAGGTTACACCAGTTTAGATTACAAAATTACACTTTCTATTTACCTAGCTGCATTTTAAGTCGATTAATGTCCAGTTCTTCGAGCAAAGAACCAGAATGAAAAAAAATTCTTGCCTGATGCCTGACATTCAGTTATTATAGTTCTGTTCTTGTCATAAAACTAACTGGAGATGCTGGTAGTTACACTCTGAATAGTGATTCTGACAATGCATTTCTTGGGTTCATGTCTTTCACATTAATTCACTTTGCAGTTAGAGAATTGGTCCTGGAAATCTGAGAACCTCATTGCTTGTCACTACAAATAATGAAATTAGAGCTTAGAAAATTCTGATTTTACTGGTGGCTGCAGCTGGTGGGGAAGCCTGAGGTGCTGAAATTCATGAGATCAATACCTTCCCATCTGGGAGAGCCTTTGGAACCTCTTGACTTGTATTCAAGCAGGGACCCCAGCAATAATTCATACTTTCAAGCAAGGAAATGCCTGTTTTAAGTGAATACCAAGTTTATTTAGATTGAAGCAGGCAACATATTAAAAAATAGCTTTATCCAGACAAACATTAGACTAAATAGATGTGATAAGTGCTATCCTAGCAAATATTTTTGTTCCTAAAGCATCAGCAGGACAGTTGTTTGTTCCATCACACCAGCAGTCTGTCTGCTCCAAGTCATGTGCTCAAGCATCTCTGTGTTGTCTCCAAAGCCAAAACCCCCTTCTGCCTGAGAGAAAAACTGAATAGTTGTTCTCTTCAAAGCACAGCAAGGAAAGCCTTGTTGCATCCTGTCTCTGTGTCTCTAGTTGGTTTTTTTTTTTTTTATTCCAAATGGACACCCCTGCCTTATTCAGTAATCCTTAAAATGACAGCAAGTTTCTTCTCCAAGATTGTAAATTATAATGAAGACTTGTTTTCTGTCTTCTCACAGCAGTAATTTTCCAGGGTAAAACACGGAGTTTGTGTCCAGCATTTGTTGCTCTGGAGTTTATTGCAGGAAAGTGAGGGATGCTTGACTTTGCCTCCGCTTTTCTCTTGTTTGTGCCCATGGTGTAAGAAGAGCTGGTTCAGGTGTATTCCAGGAAAGATACACCTCACTTTGTCTTCAGCCTGGAATTTGTTTGCTTCACTGGGCACATTTGATGGGAAAAAAAAAATCCAGGGATTAATCATTCAGTTATGCATTTCTGAATTTCAAAGATGTGTTTCTTGATGATTCCTCTTTAAAACAGAGCCAGTAAAACAGATTAACTTGGAAGTTCTTGTAAGCCACGTTTATCTGTGTGGGGATTTTTCAGTGGGCATACTCCAGGATTATTGGTGTGTGATTATACAGGTATAAAACATGGTATGAGGACAGAAATGAGGTTTCTCTTAAAAAAAATAGTATAATTTTTTTTTTTGTGCAGTTGCTTGGTTTTTAAGATAAGACAGAGACAGTTGTGGTAGTAGTCATGCATCCTCTCAGCTGACCAGCTCCTCACTGGCTGTGAGAATATCCCTTTGTACAAGAGATTTTCAGAGTGAACATTTTATGGAGTGATGAATGGAAATAATTTTGATTATTAGTGAAATTTAATTATTTTTTTAAATGAAAGTAGTTCTGTTCTTCACACTTCTGAAGAAATAGATTCTCTTCCTCAAATTCTTCATCCTAGCAGCACTGTATTCCCTGGAAACATTGCATTAAATTTGGTGAAGCAAAACAGGTTCTTGCTGTTAAATATTTACTCTTGCAGCAACTCTTTCAACTGCAATTGTTGCAGTTGAAAGCAGGAAATTTTAAAGGAGCCTTTAAGTTGTCATATTGGAATAAAGCATTTCCATAGGAACTGAAGTTGTTAAAATGTTCCTGGAACACTGAACTTGTGTCTGTGGTTCCAAACTTAACTCCTGCATAAAGTTTTGGTTTTCTATTTTGTGTTGCTTAAAAACATAAATCTTCATATTAAAATGAGGTTTACAGCAGATGTGCCCTTAAACAAAATTAAAATAAGCTTAAAACCTTTGGGCCAAAGGCTTTCACTTTTCCAGGGACTGGGTTTTGTGTTTGGCTGGGCTTGATGACTTTTTACTGATAACTAAATGAGAAACTTCTGAATGAATTGTTGGTTATACAGTCCTGTGGAAATCAGTCAATAAAACATTTAGGCAAACTCAGGAGGAAATTACAACACAACCTTGAAAACACACATCTAAAAATAGCAGGGAGTGCTGTGCTGTGATTCAGGAGCTGTCTCTGACCAGAAGTGCAGAGTCATGAAGCCACTCCTGGGGTGGTGAAACTCAGCATGCCTGATGGGGGCAGGACCTCAGGGCTGGGGAAGGTGGCTGTCCTGTGTTTGTCATTGTTTTATCTGGGATAAAATCACTTCAGTCAGAGGTGCAACAACACATCTCAGGGGGGACTGTGCAGCCTGGTCCTTGTGAACAACGTGTGCAGGTGCAGAAATGGAGTGATTTCACTCTGAGCCTCCCAGCTCTGCTCACTCCTGCCCTTCCTTCTCGTGCAGGACAAACTTGGAGGCGCTTCAGAAGAAGCTGGAGGAGCTGGAGCTGGATGAGCAGCAGCGGAAGCGCCTGGAGGCGTTCCTCACCCAGAAACAGAAGGTTGGGGAGCTCAAGGATGATGACTTCGAGAAGATCAGTGAGCTGGGAGCAGGGAATGGTGGTGTGGTCTTCAAAGTGTCTCACAAACCCTCCGGCCTCATCATGGCAAGAAAGGTGAGGGGGTCAGAAAGAACAGCCTGGGGGTGGTGTTTATAGAGGACATTGTCTCTGAAATACAGTGAATTTATTTAGAGAAATAATTGGTGGCGACACACAAAAATCAGTATTTAATCCATGAGTGGGAAAGGTTGCACTTCCTCTTCCTACATGAGCATCCCAGTTTTTCAGAAGCAGTGTCACACGTGTTAGTAATGGAAGGATTGCCATTTGTTCCTCCTTTTCCCCTCTCATTCAAGAGTTGGAGGCCTAAAAAATTAGTGGAAATTATCAATTAGACAAAAGTGACAATATTTTCTGTATTTTGGGCAGTAAATTTAGAGGAATGGAAAAGATATCACCTGGCTTAAGAGCTTCCTTCACAGGCACACAGCAGAAAAGAGCTCTGGATGAGACTGGAAAAGAAGAGAACTCAAAAAAATGGGAATGAGGGAATGCATTGAGTTCAGTGACATCTCCTGTTCTCCAATTCCATCCTGGGATGCAGTTTCTGGGCAGGAAGGGATTTTTCCTTCTCTCAGAGTATTTTTCATGCTTTACAACCTGGAGCAGTTGTGACCTAGTTGCAAGAGAACTGAGATTATTTTTTTTTTTGTGACTGAAATAGCTTGATGTTTTAATTCTCATTTAGTTTACATGAGAAGCTTTCACTTCCTGTCAATATCCCTGGGAACAGAGCACTCATCCCAGGTCCCATTGTTTTACTACACTGGGAACTTCCCTTTTTTGATTGAGAAGTTGGAGACTTCTTTAAAAGATATTATACAAATCATTTTCTTTTTAAGGTATTTCTTTTTAAGAAGGGGACAGTGTCATCTTCAGCAAAACTAAAGGAAAATGTGCATGTGCTAAGAATAAACTCTGCTGAGGACACTGACAGTGTGGGGAGAAGCAAAGGAAAATGCCCAATTCTGAGATGTGAGAATTACAAAATGCACAAGTCACTGAAGTTTTCTTGAACTAAATCAATTTAATTGATTTTTGTTTTTTCACCTGCTGTGGGTTTAACAGGAAATTTTGCCCCAACTCATTAATATTTGATGCAACTGAGATGTTTGCTGAATTGTGATTTTTCTTCAATTTATTAACCAAAATTTCATTTCCATAATTATCTTTCCTTTCACATAGGGAACACTTATCCCATTGTATGAGATAAACAGTCTGGTGGGGAAAAGGTGCTGGGGAGTTTTTAATGGGAGCTTCAGCTCATTCCTTCCTCTAATGCTTTACAAACACCTGGACAGGTATTTCTCAGCAGCTGCCTCTGGACCAGAGCATCTTTGACACATTTCCCTCAGGAAATGTGCTGCAACAAAAATGTGCTGCAGAAGTACTTGGTGAAAAGAGGATGGAATTCCTGCCTTTTCCTGGGTGCTCTGTTGTAGTGTTTTCCCTTGGCCACTAGTGTTGGATTTTGCCCTTTTTTGACCCAGAGATGGGGCAACTGAGAGGTGTTTTAAAAACTTTTATTCAATTTTCAGTCTCATGTGAAGGGTGAGACAATATAGATGTTATAATTCACACCATCACATGAGAATGAAGCCATCTATTTCTTAATTAGAAATAGAAGCCAACTATTTCTTAATTACATTATAAGCTAACTATTTCTTAATTACAATACATTTATTAATTATAGTATAATTATAATCCATTATAAGTGTTTCTTAACCTATCAGCTTTTACATACAAATGACATACATCAGTTTACATACAAATATATACTGTGTGAACCTTCTGTCAAGCTTTAAGAATTCTCTACAAATCCATTTCCCACACACTAGGAAAGCAAGGGTGGATTATTTCACAGTTAAATTGAAGAGTAGTTTGGGTTGGAAAGGGCCTGTGGAGGTGATGAGATGCTCAAAGCAGAGTCAGCTCCGAGATCAGAGCATGCACAGGGCCTGCCTGTATTGAAAACCTCTCTGAATGACACAGATCACTCCTGAAGAGTGGATCTGATTTTATTGGGTGGGCTTCTCTTGCAGTTAATCCACCTGGAGATCAAGCCAGCCATCCGCAACCAGATCATCCGGGAGCTGCAGGTGCTGCACGAGTGCAACTCCCCCTACATCGTGGGCTTTTATGGAGCCTTCTACAGCGACGGGGAGATCTCCATCTGCATGGAGCACATGGTGAGTGCCCAGGAATTGGTTATCACTGATGGGAGAGCTGCATGGAGCACATGGTGAGTGCCCAGGAATTAGTCATCTCTGATGGGAGATCTCTGATGCCTTGTGAGGGCTGAGCTGGAGCAGGGGCTGGGCACAGCTCCAGAATAAAGCAGGGATTGATTCAAGGATCTCCTCCATGGATCCACCTTGGGCAGCAGCAGAGCCCAGCCAGGGCTGCACCCAAGATGAACCCAAATGGCCCCAAAATGCACGAGGGTCACGGCTCTGTCCCTGGGCTCAGCTCTGCTCCATGTGCACATTGCAGCTCAGTGTCCAATCCCACTGCAGCCCCTGCAGTCCCATCCTTGTTTCCTCTCTTCATTCCACGGGCTTTGTGCTCCTGGGCTGAGATTTGGATCATCTGTCCTTGGTGCCCAGCTGGAGCAGGAATTGTTTTGTCTCCCTGCTCTGTGCAGAGCTCACCATCCCCAATGTGAAGTCCAGACCCACCCACTTAAGCAGCACAGAACCTGAAATATGTAAAAGATAAACCTGAGGCATCATCTCCATCTGCATAGAGCACATGGTGGGTGCTCAGAAAATTTATTTCCTGGGAGTTTTCCCCTGGGGTTATTCCCTGAGCCTTCCTGCAGACCCTCAGTGCCAGCAGCACTGCAGTTACCCAAGTTCTCTGCTCCTCTGAAGATGTGGTTTGGATTTACTCTGCAAATCTGAGGTTGGGATTGATAGGAGATGTTTTATCCCCTTCTCCAGTGTCTGCCCTGCACAAATGTAGCTTCCAATTGCTTCTTTTTTTATCCTTTTGTTGTATTTAAAAATATTTACCCAGTCCTGCTACTTAAACACTTGTTCTGACTGGGGTTCAGCTTTGTTTTTTCTGCAGAATGGACCAGATCACTGATACTGCAGCTGTGCAGATTCTATTTTTTTCTTATTTATATGAATCCATATTTTGTCCCTTTTTAAACTTTACAGAAAATGCAAACATGAACAATAGTGAGAAGCCCAGAGGGATCTTACACAACTTTTTTAACGCCAAAAAAATATTTTTAACCGTGTTTCATTTTAATACAAAGTACACATTCTTCTCGACATCTGTTTGCCTTTCTCCAGCCATATGGACTCAAAACATGAAAAGTAAATTTTCTGTAATTAAGGGACAGTCGAATTTGTTGCCTCACTTGGTGGAGGTTTTGAACAACACAGAACACAATACAGCCAAAGACCTCTTTATTTGTTCCCCTGAAAAGAGCTGTTTCTTTGGAGAGAAGCTGTATTTTTTCTGGAAAGTGCATGTGATTGTTGTAATGCCTCTGTGGTCCCTCAGAATTTTGAGAAGGAATCGATGGTTGCTTAGGAACCAGTGCTCACCATGCAGGCTCCAGGATGTGGGAGCCCAGGGGAAGGTGTGCACCCCAAAATACAAAATCCTGCTGGCAGTGGGAAAGTTCAGCTCTCAACATTGAAAAGAAGAGTGAAAAATAGGAAAGTGTGTTAAAAAGCCATTGCTGGAGAATATGTTAAATGTCACAGATGTGCACAGCTGCAGCTGCTGAAGGAGCCTGTGTGTTAGCACATTCCGGAGGAGAAATAAAAGGCCTAAAGAGTCTCAATTTATTTGTCAATGAGAAAATCACCAGCAGCAGTCAGGGTTTGTAGGTTCCTAAGCAGGGAATAATATATCTGACAGGGAATATTATGTGTGACAGCAAACATTTTCAATTTAAGGGAAGGCAGGGTGAAATCTGGTGGCTCAGTGCTGAATCTGGTCCAAGCCAGACTGGATACAACATTTTACACACAGAACAGCTGATCAATAAATTATGAAATCAAAAGAGAGGTGGATTGTCATAGTCTTAATTTATATTATTATTATGCTAATATATTATCACTCTTATACTATTATTATAGTCTTAATTTATTATTATAGTCTTAATTTAGCTTTTAGCTTAATGCAGATCACTGGTAGAAGTTTTTGGTCTCCTTTTGGATAAAAGATTGGATGAAAATCTCCACTGTGGTCTTTTTTTTTTTCAGTTGTTGCCACTCAGAAATCTTATTTTTAGCGGTGGGTTACAAAACCTAAGTCGGATTATGAACAAAAAGTTGGAGGTGGAACTTGAGTGTTTGATATTTTTAGGTACCGAAATTCAAGATCAATGCCTAACTTTGCTTAGCAGCAGGTATTTAACAGGCAAAAGGGTTGGAGGCAGCTCCTGCAAGACACTGAAGGCTGCAGCCAAGACAAGGCAGCTGAATTGTGTTCAGCCTTGTCTAGGATCAGAGCTGCTCCTCAGGGAAGGGGAAAAAAGGGTTTTTTCTGTAACAAAATTATGGTTAATATACCAGGGTCTCAGCAGAGACAGCTGTCCAGAACTTCAGACTGGTTTAACAAGAGATTTCTAGAGATATTTTTTTTCTGCTGGTATATTTTTAATCAAGTGTGGAGTATGTGGGTGTGTTTTTTACAAAAATATGTGATTAGATAAGTATTTATATACTTCTCATAAGAGTTGTAGATTTTAGTCCTCAAATAATAAACCTTTGTGTTCAGTTTCTTTGCTTTCACCAAGTGTAAATGTTGATGGAAACTTCCAAAGGGGAGGTTGAGGCAGAAGGCAATTAATTACTCCAGCTGGATCTTTATGGCAAGTATTGGGAGTTATCCAGTGCTGATCCAGACAACAGGATATGGTTTTAAATTGGAAAAATAACTTCTTAATTTCTTCTTTGGTTGTATATTCTCTGCTCCAGAGAATCCAGACCTTATGCACAAGTCTATTGTTGAATCAGTTGCTAAAAATAAACAGCATTTTTCCCAGTTTTCCTTTTGAAAAGCTCTTAGCAACAGTGGGATATATTTGCCTTTGCTGGGGGTGTGTGTGCATGCAGGCAGTTTATTTAATCTAATAAACAAGGCCATGGCTTACCAAGGAACCTTCAAAACATTTTCTCCCTATTTTGGTTCTTTCTGTGCCAAACCATCCTTGGAAGAGTCACCCTGGGCCTGCAGAACTGACAGAGGCAGCTCCTCCTGGGCAGGACCTGCTCTGGGACAGGGATCTGGATCTCTCATCATCCTGGGGTGCCACTTCCAGCTGGGGCTGCCCCTGCATCCCTGGCAGTGCCCAGGGCCAGGCTGGCTGGGCTTGGAGCACCTGGGACAGTGGGAGGTGTCCCTGCCTCAGGTGTGGAGTTCCCTTCCAGCCCCATCATTCTCCATTTTCAAGCAGAATTCTCTGTCTCTCTCAGTATTGTGAGTTTTCAGCCCCATAATCAGGATCAATAAAATCTTTTCTTTGTCTTTGGAGAAGGAGGATTGTCATGGATGGATGTGACAAGGAAAAAAATGCATTAGACAGAATATTACCTGTGAAATCCTTCCTACTTGCTTGTCACTGTTTGTGGACAGTGCTTCCTTAAGGAGATCCAAACCATGGAAGTGCTGCTCTGGAAGAGCATTGTGTGCAGTGTTTATTTGAGTGGATGTTGTTAGTGGCCAAATGTTTATTTAAAATAAACACAAACCTGACTGATTCCTCCTGAGGAGTGATTTATTTATTTCAGATTTGCACCACAACAATGTTAAAGCAAACATGAAGAGCAACTTGGGGTTTTTTTAAACAAATTAAGGCTTCAATTTACAGCCCTGCTTAAAATATTTTAGAGCAATTTGATTCAAATTTGACTGTTCAAATATTTCTTGTTAGGATGGTGGCTCCTTGGATCAAGTGCTGAAGAAGGCTGGGAGGATTCCAGAGCAGATCCTGGGCAAAGTTAGCATTGCGGTGAGTGGGGCATGGGGCTGGCACCTCTGGGCACTGCCACATCCAGGGGGATGGGGGAGAAGGGAATATTCCCAGGTTTTTCAGTGTGTTTTTTCATTTTTCAGTTTCATTTTGGACGTGGTAGCTGTGGGCACTGGGATGAGTAACACATTCTGGGCTTGGAGTTGCTGCTTTTGGATCAGTAGATGCTTCTGGATGAGAGCTGAATCAACACTTCCTTATTTTTCAGTATTGCCTTTTCCTCTCCATCCTGCAGCAAGAATGTGTACAGAACTCTCTGTAGACAGAACTTCCAGGAAGGGGTTGGGCTTATTGTTCATTTTTCTAGTCCGAGCTGGGGGGACAAATGGAAACTCAGTGTTGATTGGCAGTGATTGCATTTTGGGATTTCTGTTCAGCTGCATGCATTTGGAATTCTTGTACAGACAATGCTTTCAATTCTCTCTTCTGCTTCCTAAATTAATTTAGTTTTCATTTGTCTCTAGGTAATAAAAGGACTCACATATCTGAGAGAAAAGCATAAAATAATGCACAGAGGTGAGATAAAAGTTTGTGTTGTAACTTTCCTTGTGTATAATTTTTATTCACATTAAAATACCTCTTTTTTCTATGCTTGGTTCTTTTGGTTCCATATGACTTTGGTTCAAAGGATTTTTCTTGGGCAGTGTGAGGCAAACTCTCTGTTTTAAATCCAAATATCTTACCATGACTATCAGGTGTCTTCAGCTTCTGTCTTCCTGCAGCTTATCTTGGTTTGTAATCCATGCTGGAACTGCTGTTCTTGCATTTTACACAGAACTTGTCTGTGTTTGAGACTGATTGCAATTAAAACCTCTGAGCTAAATTTCCTTTGACTGTTCAATAGTCATTGCCATGAAGACTTTTAAAGGAAAGTCACTTTTTTCCCATGTGTCTTACATGCTGCTTATTGAGAGCTGTCATGCAGAACTGCATCCCTTTCATACTTTAAAACAATTAACAAACCATGGTGAAGCTGTGTAAAATGGGAGTGTTGCTTCTCCTGGGTCTTTAGTTACTTTAGAATAAATGCATTAAATTATTTTCTGCTTTTAGTTGCCCTTTTTAAAATCCAGCTCCTCCATTATCTGTTGCATGTTCCATTAAGGAAGAATGACCCTTGGTACAGTAATAAATCCATTTTTGCTGCTGTGGGTGTGCTGTGAAGGTGGAGCTGGAGCAGTGCTGGGCCCTGGGTGCAGCCCACAGCAGCTGCTGGGCAGCTTTGGGCCACAGCAGAATATTCAGATTATAAAATATTTGCAGCAGACATTAATACATGTCTGAATTTACATTTGTTGCTCAGACCAAAAAGAGGAATCAGCAATCCCAGCTTGCACAAGCTGTTGTAGGATCACCTTACACATGAAGTTGTGTTTATCACACATTCCTGGTTTGTGGGGTTTTTTTAAACAAATATAGCTCTCTTGTGGAGCAGGGAGGTTGGAGGGAGACTCTAAACATTTCTGGTGACAGTTTCAAAGTCATTTGTCTCTGTTCAGAGCATAAGGACTCCAGGGAAAGAGATCACCTTATTTTAGGGCAGCCTGGTAGAGTTACTGCTGCCTCTTGTCCTCAAGTCAGCCACAGCAGTGGGTTGTTACTATGTTGGTTGCTTGGGGGTTTTTTTTTAGGTTGATCTTGCTCAGCTGAGACAGCAGTTTTTATTTATTTATTTTCAGTTCTACCATCTGTAAATCTGATAAATCCAAAGTGAAGCCCTCCTGATCTTGTTTAAGTGCAGCTTAACCTCGCGGTGTTTGCTACGTCAGAGGTTACACTGCAGGTTCAGGGACCAACACAGATCAGAAATTCCTCTTCTGCATTGCTGCCAGTACTGGATGGAGTGTGCCCTGGAGTGTACAGCTCCATGTCCACGTGGTGGTTTTTGTTTTTCAGCCCAGTTTCCCTCCTGTGTGCTCTGACAGCAGCAGGAATTGGTGACCTTGTGCACTCCTTGCAGAAGCTGCCCTGTGATCACATCACCTCTGTGGTGTCTGATAAAGAGGGAGCCAAAAGGACATTTTGGGAGTTGATCATGGCCAGTGCTGGCAGCAAAAAGGAGAATCAATCAGAGCAGTGAGTGGTTCTCCATCTCTGGACGGCCAGAGCCAAACTTGCAGCTCCTGTCCCCGTGCTGTCCATGGGTCTGTCTGTGCCACAGTCCTTGTGCATTCTTTGCACTCCCCTTGTGAAGGCTGGAGTGCAGGTGAAGCTGCTTCTGGCAGTTTTTCCAAACTGTCTCTTCCTTGAATCCCAGCTGAAATAAACAGTGCTGGTAAAAGCATTTTCCTGAACTGTGTCAGCATTATTTTATACACAGCTATAATAATTGGAGATTTCTGTGCTTTGCTTTCTCTCCTGCACTGACAAGGTGAGAACAGCATCTCACATGGGCTGTTTGTTCTCACTCATCCAACCCTGGGGAAAATGTGTGCACTTGGTGGGCTTGTTTTCAGCAGGATTTATTGGAGTTGTGCTGTGGGGAGAGTGGGTGACTTAAAAATGAAGAGACATGAGAACATAGCAACAAAGGGCCAAAAAATCTGTTCTTAAATCCGAAGACAGCCAGGCTTGTGAGAACTCATTTACAGGAAGGAATTTATTCCTCTGCTATGTTTTGTTACTTCTGTGGCAATCAAGTTTGGAATATTTAACCCAAACTCCTTCCATGCACAGCTGAGTCCTGGACTAGCTGAGGAGAAGTGCTCACTTGTCATTCCAGACAGCTCCAGGAAGAAGGTTTTGGGGCTTAGAGCAGGAATGGAAAATACAGTCCTTTTGTAGAGGAAAATACAGTCCTTTTCTAGAGGGTTTGCTCATGTGGAGCACTGTGCTTTGTGTTCTGGTCCTCTCTGAGCAGACAGGAATGAAATCACAAAACCTCTGGAAGTCCAGCTGGTGGGATCCAAGGCAGGCACAGCAAAGGAAGGGGTGAGGAGCATGACTGTGCTGGATATTTTAATAATATCTTCTGTTAAATAAAATGAAGATCTCTGTGGTGCTGTCTGGAGTTTAATCCTCTCTGGAAGGGCTCTCCTGGCAGAGAAGCTGCTTTGTAAGGTTTTGAACCCCAGCTGGAGGCAGCAGGGAAGTGTCACTGGGCTGTTCCAGGCCTGCAGTTCCAGAGGGTTCTCATGAAATCCTGCCTTGACAAATGGGAACTGATTGGAAGATCCCAAAAATGTGCTGCAAGACACACCTCTGGTCTGTGCCTGCTCACATGTCTGCTCTGTAGCTGGTACAGAGTGAATTCTGCCTGAAGGTTTTATGACAACATCCAGGGCCACCTTTCAGAATGAGCCTGTGGGGCAGAGCAGAGGAAGGAACCTCTCAGAGATTATCAGGCATTCTGGAAACTTCTCTGTGTTACCAGCTCCCTTTGCAGTGCCATAAATCCATCCCCCTGGCAAAGGACTTCTCTGGAATTCTCTTCCTGGCTTGTCTGGGATGGTATATAAAATATCTTCCACTTTCTTTAAAGCTGAAGTGCTTACATAACACATTTTGTGTTCCTTTTGTCTGTTCCTTGCAAGTTCCAGCATACATTTTGCAGAATGCCTTGGCATTCCTGTTCCTCTGGCAATACAAATCTCTGGTTTCCAGAGAAACTGCTCAAGTGCTCAGAGGCTCTGGAGTGAAAATAGAATAGGTGCTACATTTAGAGGGGTGGAAATGCAGCAGCCTTCCAAACATCACAGTGATCACATGGGGTGCCTTGTGTGGAAAATGAAAATACTCCAGGGAGGAGAAGCTGTGTGCAGAGATGCAGAGAGGAGATGGGGCTGTGCTGGTCTGAGAGCTGCAGTGTGGCATTGCCACCTGCAAAAACACTGAGGGGAAAGGGGAACAGGAGACCAGGGGGATTCTGGACTTCAGGGTCCTCATAAAGAGAATTCTGTTTGGCACTGACAGTGGAAGGGTAATGATTTTTTCTTTGCCATTTAATTATGAAGAATCAATGAACTCTAGAGATGAAAGTGAGGATTTACATCTTTGTTTTAGGTTTGTAGCTGTGCATTGGTGAGCAGCACAAACCTGGCTGTCTGGTTTGTGCAGGCTCTGCTGTGCTCCCAGTGTGTTTTGCAAACAGTTTTTCCACCTTGCTTTTGCACAGAGCTTTGGGTGCAGATTCCTGTGCAGCTAGGAATCTCTAATCTCTGCTTGCTGCTCCCCTGCTCCAGCTCTGGCTCTGGGTTGGGTTGTTTTAGCTCCTGCTGGAGTTTCAGACTGGTAGGTTGAGCTCCCAGCCTGGATCCACCCTTTGCACAGTGAAGGGTCCCTTGGTGAGGTCTGAGCAGGCAGAGCTTGCAGAAGGTGCAGCTGTGAGCCCAGCAGGCCAGATCCTCCCCCAGGGGTGGGGAATTGAAAGCAGCACACACAAAATACCTGCCTGCATTTTCCATCCACAAATCGAGCAGGAAACTGTGCCTGGACAGCTTCATTTGCCTGGAAAGGGATGGCAGGGACAAAAACATGGAGCCACAGTTTCCCCAAGTAGATTATTATCCAAACTTAGTGTTACTCCTCAAAAGGAGCTGGGGGGGACAGCTGGAATTGTTTTATTTTCCCCTCCCTGTGGATCTTGCTCTGTGAGGCATAAACCTCCTGCATGGACATCTTTGTCACATCAGTGTCCTCCTCCCAGGGACATCCCAACCAAAGGGCAGCTCCTGGAAGAGATCTGTGCTTCAAAGTGAAAAGCAAATGAAAATGTGGCAGCCTGTAGGCTTCTGAGTCTGCTCTGGAGTGAAATCATGATTCTCTTTCTTCAAAACAATTTTCCAGTTCTCTTTTTTCTGCAGCATTACTCTGCCAGTGTGGGCTGTTGGTTGCTTGTTTTGATAATGGGTTGGTAATGGCCAGCTAAGCAGTGAGATACAGTGAAAAACCTCCTTGCAGCCATAAAAGAAACACTAAACACTTGTTCCCTGTACCTTTGCATTCACCAAGAGCTGTTATTAGTTGCTAAGCTACCAGTGACCCTTATTAAATTTCCATTTAGGAAAAATGATGAATTCAAAATCATGAGGGGGCTCTGTCACAGGAAAAAAAACCAACCTCCAATTATTTTAAATACACATTTTCAATAATAGGAAAATTATTTTTCACAGCTTTAAAAAAAAAAGAAATAAACAACAAAAAACCTCAAATCTAAACCAACAAGCAAACCCAAGATCACCACCCCAAAAAACCCCAAGAAACCCAAACCCAGGAAGCAAGATCCCACTCCAGGGAGTGTTTGGCCATGGGATGATTTATGCCTATGTAGATATGAAGGAATGATAGTGTGGCTGCTGCAATTCATTGACCTTTGTAAAATAAATATGTAGGGCCTTTTATTGATTATTTCTAGGCAAGTATCATCATTCAGGAGGAGTTACATTGTTCTACACTTATTTATCTAAAAGGAGACCATTTATCTGCAGGGAGGATGTGGATGCCCAAACCTAATGCTTAAAAACCAGGAAATAGGGTAAAATCAAATAGGGTGAAATCAAAAAGCTGACAACCTTTTCTGCATGTGTAATTTTGACTATTTCTTTTTATTTATCTGTAGTTAAATAGAGAGTCTGTGAGGTAGACCTGGGGGGGACCCAAATCTCTGATTATTGCCAGAGGAGGGCCAGAATTGTGTCACAAAGGGAAGCAAAGGGGAGGCACATGAGAATTCTCACCTTGCATTGTCAGATTTCCTGTTTTATCTCCTAAATCATCCATTCTTTTATTTTTTTTCTTTTCCAGATGTTAAACCATCCAACATTTTGGTAAACTCTAGAGGTGAAATCAAGCTTTGTGACTTTGGTGTCAGTGGGCAGCTGATAGATTCCATGGCAAACTCCTTTGTTGGCACACGCTCCTACATGTCTGTAAGTACAGATTTAAATTTAAATTTAAATCCAGATGACACAGCTCTGAGTTTGTTAGGGTTCAGTTGTCCCAGTTCTGGTGACCAAACAAGAACCAACTGTTGCTGTTCCTGGTTCAGCTCTTCCTGCATTCCAGGAATATTCTGGTGTCACATCTGATTGTGTGTGTGGAGGAAGAGCTGTTGCAGGAAAAGCCAAAAACTTGGAATATTTCTAAAGAAGAGCTGGGGCTGTGTCTACAGTGCAGAACCCAGTCAGGGGTTGAAGTTCTCACCTCTGGGGGCTGTTGCTAATGAGCAAAACCAAATCCACAGCTCAGCTCAGCCATGCTCCTGCCTTGCCCTGGCTCCTCCAGGAGCAGGGATGAGAGCCAAGTGCTGTCTGCCCTCAGTTTTCCTCAATTTGTTGTTTTTACAGGCTGAGGGTTTTACCTGGGGAGTTTTACTTTGCTCTCTGGCATCACAGACCAAGCCATGAGGGGGTTTTTGTCCTGGTGGTGTCTGAAGGATCTTCTATTGCAGTAGCTGCCTTTGCACACTTCTATGCACACAAAACCATACAGAATTATTACATGCAAAAATCCCTTTTTATCACATGGGGGTGTGGAAAAACAACACTGTTTAACTTGAACAGATTTCTAGATTTTAATTTTATTTATATTTATATAACAAGTGCTCTCTCTGTTTCCTCCTCTTTCTCATCCACCCACCTTCCTTTACACTTACATTTTATGAAAATCTTGGGATTTGGACATTTCTTTTGCTGTCCAGCAGTTGTGTAGTTTGTCCAGATGGCTTTGGAACTGACTGAGGTGGGACACTGGAGAAAACTCAAATATCATCTCAGTAAATGCCACAAAACAAATTAAACAAAACTATCACCCCCTTATGGCAGAAGGAAGAGGCTTTACTGCATTCTCACGTTCTCTGAGAGGGACTTTCAAATTGCATATGTATTTTTCCAATATGTGCATGCAATCAGAGAAGAATCTGCACCATTTTGGTAAAATATGATCTTGATTTTAAAAAGAGTACAGAAAAGTGAATGTTTTCTTTGAGAACTCTGAGTAAAAATGGATTTAAGGGTGAAGTAGATTAATGTATTAATAATTTCAGGAACTGTATTCAGCACTGAACATAGACTGACAAAGCAGGTGCAAAAATTAAGCAAAAGGAGTTGGTGCAGCACTCACCTGCTGGTTTTGGCAGAAGCAGGAGGTGGATACACTGCTCAAAACTGAGGATCTGTGAAGCAGTGGGACTGGAATGGTCAGATACACTTCTGATCGTGATTCAGCTGACCAAAAAAATCCCACACCTAATAACCTTTACAGTGTGTGAATCTCCTAAAGACAATACAAACCAGATTTTTGGCTGAGTCTGATCTTGCCTGCAGAGCCTTGTGTAAGAGTTCCATGAGATGTGTGCTAAAGAAATAAAACAGCACACGAGAGAATAATTCCTGAATTGTCTCACACTTGTTTGCAGCGCTGGAATGTTTGGGGAACTTCAGGAAATCCAGAGGACAGATTTGCAGGAGAATACCAAGAAGTCACTCATTTGAGCATGCTGTGCTAACAAGTTGGGGTTTCGTGCTTTAATTGATCCAGGTTATTGCAGAATGTCATTTTTTGGTAATTCCTTGTCACAAAGCTGCCTCTCCTCCCCTCCCCTGTGTTTTGCAGCCCGAGAGGCTGCAGGGCACCCACTACTCGGTGCAGTCAGACATCTGGAGCATGGGGCTGTCCCTGGTGGAGATGGCCATCGGCAGGTACCCCATTCCCCCCCCTGACTCCAAGGAGCTGGAGCTGATGTTTGGCTGCCCCGTGGAGGGGGATTCTCCAGTCACAGAGACCTCGCCCAGGCAAAGAGCGCCCGGCCGGCCCATGAGCTGTGAGTCACCACCTCACTGATTCTCCTGCCAGCTTCCAGGCCCTTTGGAGCTGGTCCTGCTCTGCACAGGGGGGATTTCAGCTTTTAAAAATCAGGGTTGTGATGGGCACCTGGCTCAGCCTCACTGAGAGGAGCCCTGAGGGAGCAGAGCACCAGAGACCCTTTTGTTGGTGGTTCTTGTGAGCAGCCCCAGAACTGAGGGGTTGGAGCCCTGGGTGCTGGGAATTTCACACTCTGTGCTGACAGGCACTGACCCCCAAAAGAACACTGCATTTGGTCTGAGGCTGTGGAGAAGGCTTCCAAAATTGAATAATGGAACGGTGTGTAGTTTGAATAGAAATGTGTAATATCGCATAGTAAAAAACTTAGAGTTTAAGGTTTTAGAATATAGTAATATACATAAAACAAGATATAAAAGATATATATAAAACAAGATAGAAGATTTAGGGCAGAAGCTAGTCCTTATTCTTCACTTTCTTCTCCATGGGTTTGGGTGGTTTTGTGTAATTAGATAAAAAAGTCCCCATTGCAAGCCACAAGTAGTTAGTTACTAGGTTAAAAGTAAAAATAATTTAAGTGTCATTTCTTAATTAGACAGTTTGTCCTTTAAAAAGCCTTGTAGAGAGAAAGATACAACTCCATTTTTACTTTTTTAAAGTGCTGTAAAACTCACAATTTGTGAGACTATAATTTAAATAAGAACTAATAAACATCTGAGCCTAAACAAGAAATACCATCTCACACATTTAATCCTGACCTTAACAAAGAAACCCAGAAATTCCACAAAGTGGTGCCCCGTGTGAGGATTGAACTCACAACCTTCAGGTTTCATAATCTGATAAAAAACTGATAAAAAACCAAAAACCACTCTGAGATCCCAGTCTGGTGCTCTGGTTTTCCCCAGGATGCTGGTCCTGGTGCAGCAGGATGATCCCAGTGAAGTGAATGCTTTGGGTCAGACCTGGAAATGTCTCCTTGCATGAAAGCATTTCCCTGCTGCTGTTGCTCCTTTTCCTGTAAATGTGCTGGGTGCCAGAAGTGTCAGACCTGGGCTTCCCAAAGCACCCCTAAAGCCATGGAGGGAGAGTGACACTGATCCCAGTTTCTCCAATTTCTCTCCCATTTCTTCCCAGCCTATGGATCAGACAGCAGACCCCCAATGGCAATCTTTGAACTTCTGGATTACATCGTCAATGAGGTAATTTATAAACTTAAAAATCTGCACTTCACAACTGTAAACTTTGAAAGCATCCTGGAACTTGGGGTTAGTGCTGTTTAGTCTGGTTTAGTCTTATGACTGAGTCACAATTCTCTTCTCTTTCAAACAGCTAAGCTTCAAGGCTAGTTAGAGATTCATATTTTAGGATGGGTTGTTTCCAGTATTTTCACAAGTACCACTGAAACTTGTGTGACTTCACTCTGCTTGTGTTCTTCAGAAAAAGAAAAAAAGAAAAAAGCATGCTCATGTTAGCTGTCATTTGTAGCAGCTGGGTAACAATTGTTCCAGCTGGATGAATTACTGAGAACTGTCCAGCTCACCCATTTGAAAGGCACAGTTGGTGTCTGGGTCCCTGCATTGCCTGTGCCACTGATAAATTGATAAATTGCTTCTGTAACTCATCTGCTTGCACAATTCTCTCAGATTACAAATCTGTTTTGCATATTATATAACAGCCCAATCTGGCAGCACTAACTCTGGGCATGGAGTGAGCATTGAATCACTTCAGCTGCTGTGCTCCTGTATTGCAGCATCCCTGAGGGGGCAGATTGGGCTGAAAAGCTGCAGCAGCTCAGAGTTTGGCAAGATTTTCTTGTGCCACCTCTGATTTAGCACAAACTTCTCCAGCAGGAGCTGCTCCCTCCAACACAGGCTGTGCTCCATGAGGGAGGGGTGTAGGTCTTGCCCTGCCCTGTGCATAAAAGTAACTCAGTGTGAGGATGGGAACTTAACCCTGATCCTGTGGCCAAGCCCTGGAGGATGAGGCAACAACGTGCAGGTTTATCCAGTCCCCCTTCTTTATTTGTCAGAATTGTGTCTGAATTCAGAGCCTGAACAAACTCATTCCCAGGGACAGAAAAGTGACATCAAAAGGATTATGGAACTAATGATGTGCAAGGCACCTTCCCTCAGCAGTGTGGAGAATGACAGGGTGCTAATTAGTGCTCTGAGCCTTCTTTAATGAGAACTGAGGCTGTGCTTACTTCATCCAGGTGTGTGTGTGGAGAAAATAGAACAACCAACCAACCAAAACCCACCCCATAGCAGGGAAAATCTGGTTTAGTACAGAAACACCTGGAACAGCTTTGCTCAGATGTGGGACATGAGACTGTCCACACTGTAACATTATGCTGAAGGATTGCTGATTAAAAAAATGTATTTATTTATTTACAGCCACCTCCAAAACTGCCCAATGGTGTCTTTGGTTCTGAATTTCAAGATTTTGTTAACAAATGGTGAGTATTTTCTCTGTTTTCTCCGTGGCTGAGTGGCAGAGGGACACACTGGGCTCAGCTTTGCCTATCAGGCCCTTGGCAATCAGTCCCTGCTCCAGGCCAGGGCAGATTGCAATCAGCATAATCAATCCTCTTTGGGTGTTAATTGCCTCCAGTTCATCTCACAGGCAACAGGTGCATCCAGAGGAGCCCCAAGGCTCAGGGATTCCCCTCTTCAGCCCTGAATTTCTGCTGCTGTGTGCAGCTCAGAGCAGTCCTTAGGGAGTGACCCCCAGCACAGCCAGCAAGGCTCAGGCACCCCCTCCTGCAGTGGCTGTGCCATGGGGTGCACAATCCTGCAGGCTCCAGATGTTCTTCCTTGAGCCAACACCTTTATCCCAGCAGCTATTCCATCTTCTCACTTCCCCAGCTGCACCTCAGTGGTGCCAGCACTGAACCAAGGGGGGCAGCTCATTGCAGTTCAAAAGTTTGTTTATTTGTCAAATATCTCTATTTACAGCTTCCAAAAGGAAGGACAGTCAATAGCTCTACTTGATCCTGAGCTTGAAGAGACTTGGGGCAAAGAAACCTGAGGGATAAAGGGGCTCATGTTGTTTTAGTCGAAATGGGATTTATCTCCCCAGCTTGGTTTAGACACTCATCAGTCTCAGACAACTCAGGATTTCTTACCTGGAGCTGTGGAAGCCACAGAAGGGAACTGCAGGCTCCCATCTCTGTCTGAGAGGCACCTGGTGCTTTTATTGAGTGGTGTCAAGAGCAGAGCAGTGCAGCCAACAGGACACTGGAGCCTTATTTTAAATGGTAATGGAGTGTAACTTGTGCACCACTTTGTGTTTTCCCAGTTTAATTAAGAATCCTGCTGAGAGAGCCGACTTGAAGCAGCTGATGGTGAGTGAAGGTTTTTAATTTGATCTAAAAGCCCCTTCCCAGGCAGGTTGGATTCCAGCTGGCCCAGAGCAGGTCAGAGCAGTGGCCTCGAGGGTGGCTGGTGGCCCATGAGGAGCTCAGCTTAGGGAGGAACAGCTTTTCTGAGCTAGAGATCAAGGGGCTGCAGGTTTCACACCTCCTGCAACAGGGACTGTCAAGGAGACCAAAAGTCTGGATTTGATAATCACAATGGGTGGCTTAAACTAATTAACAAAATAATTCTCTCTTGAGTTTATTAGTTAATAATAAAGCATTGATTAATACTTTTAGGAGGACAAAAGAACAAAACTTCATATACCATATGGACTAATTAAATACATTTTTATATGTATTTAATCTTGTGAAACACAAGATTTGTCACTTTTTTACCAGCTTTGTCTGGCAAAATCTGTAGAACTCAATACACATCCTGCATTTTTGTCTGTGTGAAATAACCATATCAGCTTCAGTGCATCTTTTTATGGTTTTAAGTGTAATGCCAGGACTTCATTTGTACTGCAGGAAATCAGGTTTTCCCTGCCCTGACCCTGCTGCACAATAATGGTGCAAAATGCAAGAGACTCTTTTTATTACAAAAAGCCTTTTAGTGCCCAGGCAGACATTTTCCAGAGTATCACTGGGAGTGGCTGAGCCACATGCCCATCATTTCTGTGGTGCAGCAGGCAGCGGCAGGATTCAGGATTCCTCTGGGATGCTTTGCCTGGTGCTGGCTGTTCTGCATTTCTGTGGGGATTTCTCTGTCAAGCTTCACAGCTCGATGGCTCCAAGTGGATTTAGGGGTGCTCCTGAGGGCTGCTCCTGAGCAGCCTGAGGGCTGCCACGCTGACCCTGTTCTCCTGTGCCCAGATCCATGCTTTCATCAAGAGATCCGAGGCGGAGGAGGTGGATTTTGCAGGGTGGCTCTGCTCCACCATCGGCCTTAACCAGCCCAGCACCCCCACGCACGCCGCCGGCGTCTGAGCCCGGGGCAGCTCCTGGACTGTACCTCTGGTGACAACCATGCTCTCCTGGTCCTCTCTCCTCAGCTTGTACCTGTTCAAACATGTATTTCACCTCTTAAGGAAGAATGTCTTTGATAGCATGTGCCAAAATGGTTTTAAATCTCGTCCTAAACTAATTGGTATCGTACCGGGTTCCGTCGTTCACTGACCAAATGTAAGCTGTGTAAGTTCCAGTGCTTGCTGATTTTAGGTGATTATGGATATTCTTTCTTAATGAAAATATCACTGGGGCAGGGCGGTTGTGCCCTGGCTTGTTTGAACTTTATCAAGACTCTTTGTAAATCGTTGGTACTTCAATCATGCTTTCCCTGAGCTCCCCGGGCTCGGGATCGGGATGCTCCGAGCCTGTCTGTGAGCATGCTTTGCTGCTGCCCAGCTGTTCCCAAAAGTTAGGCTCCAATTTTGCTGTTGTCTAGAGATCTCTCTCTTTGCAGGTGAAGAAGGCAAGAGCTCTGCATTTCTCAGAATGCACAGGGCAATATTCTAATTGTAGACTTGTTCATATTTCTATATTTATTTTTCGAACATATCATCATCCTTGGATTTAGTGATGTATGTCTTTCTAATTGATTTTTAAAAGTTAGTTCTTGGAAGTGTCCTATGGAATCAAGACAATGATCCAAGCACTTTGCTTTCTTTTAACCTAAAGAGTCATGACAACTGTGTTTAGTGTCTAAAAGTGTATGAAAATCCTTTATTGTTTTATTCTCTCAGATGTTTAGCAATGGGTTCTCTTAATAAATATATTATCAAGTAACTTCTTGAAGCTTTTTTTAAACCTTGACCGAGGCTTTAACCTGGTCACTATAAATTCCAGCTCTTTGAAAGGACTCTGGATGAGGAAATGCCTGAAATTGTTCCCCAGAAGGGATCCCCATCAGTGGGAGATGAATTTCCACATGGCCAAAGGATCAGGTATCAAAGGGCTGGCACAGCCCGGCCCAGCAGAGGCAGGAAATGACTCACTGGCAATCCCAGCCTTCCTCCAGCCTGTCCAGGCTGGAATGAGACCTGGAGTGACAGCTGGGAGGGTGTAAATTAAACTCTTTCCTGAGCTTTACCTACACCCAGCAAACAGAGCCTTTGGCTGTTTGCTAAAAGAAGTGCACAGCATGGTTTGGGAGGTTTAACTCCCACTGGGGGTTGTCCCCCAGACTGCAATAATTTGGGCACTCTTGTAAGGACAGCAGGAAATGAACTTTATTGCAACATGCACTAGAACTGGGCTGTTCAAATCCAAAAGCACTCATTCACAAAAGCAGCAGGAATTCTATCCATGAAAACTACTCTGGACCATGCTGGGCACAAATAACATTTTTCAACAGTCAGAATTACCCTTTGGAGTTGCAATGTGCCAAGAAAGGCCGGGATGGCTCCTGAGCTCCTCCCAAACCAGCTCTTCATACACATCTCTGCAAGGGCTTAGCTGTCCGTAGCAGTTTTGGCTCAGACTTTTGGGGGTTTTTTACCTGTCAGGCTTGGGAAAGCTTTGTTAAACAATCTTCAGTCCTGTTCCGAATTCCTTCATTAAGACATCCAGGATCCTCAAAACCCAAATAGTCTTTAGTACAGGATGAAGCCACATTTACATCCCAGCAGTTTCCATTGGTACAAACCAAACAAGAGCCAAATTAACACTCATTAAACAGGGCAGGAATTCACTGGAGGCTGAATGTCAGTTCTGACCACCCCCAGGACACCAGACACTTTTCCAAATGCAAAAATGGTGGAGATTTCACATCACTTTCCATTTATAACTAAGTTCTTACACTCCTCATGCTGCTCCTTGAGAATCACAGGAAATCAGATAACCTGACCTTGATTTATGAGGTTACAATGAGAGAAAAATAAAATAACACCAATTTAAGAGTACCAGCTTAGTACAAGCACTGCGGATCATTTCTTAGTCTAAAATTTGTGGACAAATAAAAGGCTCCTTGGCTTCAGAAGTAGAAAGTCCTTCTGTGAGACAGATGGACAGAACTGAAGAGCACCAGGGGGACAGAGAGACCTCCCTGCTGTGCTCAGAACTGGGCTGACACCGGGAGGACTCTGGGAGTAACTCCAGCTTTCCATGGAACTGAGAACACAGCAGCTGAAGGCTGGAGACAGCCTTGGACACATCTTTTCTCACCTGTATCCGAAATTGCCAGTTTAGGCAAATGAGGTTAGAATGTAATCACTGGGGCAGCACCAGCCTCCAGGACCTGGGTTTGTTCCTCACATCAGGAAGTGAGAAAAGACAAGTTATTGCTTTCAGTGCAAGTGTTAATTGGTCTGGATGATCAGCTGCTTCTCCCTTCCACATACAAAGATGTTCTAAGAGCTACATTAGGTTTGAAATGTGGAATGGATTGTGCTACATATTTGTGCAGCAGATTTTCATGCTTTCATTCAACATCTGAGTCAAGATGTGGCCAGCCTGGGAAGTTCACGTGTTCAGTGTCACTGCCCTCCACTCTGATGTGTCACACAGCTCATACCCACACAGCACAAAATGGAAACCACTTGGTGAGTTTCAGATGAACGAAGAAGAAATTCCTGAGTCTGTATTGAGAACCATCTCTGATTTTTTTCTCTCAAGAATCGGATTCCTCCTCCTCTTCCTCATCCTCCTCTTTATCATCCTGAAGACTGAGGTGTAACTCAGTTTGATTGATGGCAGCCTCATTGTCCATCTGCCCAAGAGTCTGTCAGAGAAAAGGGCTGATTACCAAACCCAGCACAGACACCAAACACTCCTCAAATCACTGCTAGAGCTGTGCAGTCACTTAATTAAAGCTCTCAGAGCTACAACTGAGAGCCCATCACAGCAACAAGGCCCTGATCTCTGTGGAACAGGCTGGCAGGCACTGAGTGAAATCTGCAGCACCTGTGCAGCACTGGTGCCACCCCGGGGTCACAAGCATTAAACAAAATATTTAACACGTGGTGAACTGAAGCTACAGCACACAGGTGTTTCCCAATCCCCCTGGAAACACCGTGCTGCTTTTGGGGAAAAGGTGAAACCCTGGAAAGAAACCAGCAGCAAAGCTGACATTTCACAGCTGAGCTCGGCAGTGATGAGAAGCATCCATGAGGTGACACGAGGAGCTGCACAACCAGCCCAGCCCCTGCTGCCAGCCAGCCGCGGGGCCCCTCCGAGCCCAGGGACCCCCTTACCTGCTGGGTGTCCTCGGCCAGGGCTGGCAGGGCCACGGGCACGTTCTCCTCGCCGTCCCTGATCATGGACTGCAGCGCCAGCTCCTCCACCTGCAGGGACGGCACTGAGCACCGCACCGCCTCCCGCGCTGCTCGCGGCTTTGTACCTCAAAGCGTCGGTAAATCGCCTGCCACTCTGCTCTAAGCTCCTTTTTATGGTATGTGTGAGTCTCTAACCCAAGCAGTCTTCAGTTCCACTACCTCCAACTATCCCTTCTCCACCCATCGGCCAAGGCAAACCAGGCACTCACGTTTACCTCTTAGGGATGTACCCTGCTCACACTCACATTTATCTATTAATGTACCCTACATACATTCACATTTACCTCTTAGAAATGTATCCTGCTCACTGACATTTAGCTCTTAATGTACCCTGCATACATTCACATTTACCTCTTAGAGCCTACAGGTATGTGTGAGTCTCTAACCCAAGCAGTCTTCAGTTCCACTACCTCCAACTATCCCTTCTCCACCCATCGGCCAAGGCAAACCAGGCACTCACGTTTACCTCTTAGGGATGTACCCTGCTCACACTCACATTTATCTATTAATGTACCCTACATACATTCACATTTACCTCTTAGAAATGTATCCTGCTCACTGACATTTAGCTCTTAATGTACCCTGCATACATTCACATTTACCTCTTAGAGCCTACATACTCACATTTATCTATTAATGTATCACACATACACTCACATTTACCTCATAGAGATGTATCCTGCTCACACTCACATTTATCTCTTGATGTACCCTGCATACATTCACATTTACCTCTTAGGGATGTACCCTGCTCACACTCACATTTATCTATTAATGTACCCTACATACACTCACATTTACCTCATAGAGCTGTATCCTGCTCACACTCACATTTATCTCTTGATGTACCCTGCATACATTCACATTTACCTCTTAGAGATATAGCCTACATACTCACATTTATCTATTAATGTATCCTACACACACTCACATTTACCTCTTAGAGAGCATGCATTGTACACTCACATTTATCACCTAATGTATCCCACATGCACCACACTCACATTCACCACTTGGAGACATATCCTACATACACTCGCACTTATATTTACCTCTTAATGTACATATACACTCACGACTACAGGTACTTATTACAGCTGTGCCCTACAAACTCTCAGAATAACATTTACCTCTTTGAGATATACCCTGCACACGGTTACATTCACCTCTTTGCGATGTACGCTGCACAGTTACCTTTCCCCCTTTCCCAGACCACCCTGCTCCCTCTCCAGCACCGATCGGGCGCAGGGCCCGGCCCGCGGCCGCGCAGCGCTGAGGGGCAGGCCCGGCCCCGCCGCTCCCTCTCCCGTCCCCGCGGCCGCCCCCCGTCCCCGGGGCGTGCCCCGCACCCGCAGCCGGCGGAGCTGGTCGTGCAGCGCGGCCTTGACCCGCAGCAGCGTCTCCTCCTCCCGCCGCAGCTCCTGCAGCCGGCTCAGCATCGTCCCGGCCGCGCCGCCCGCCCCGCCGCGTGACGTCACACCGCCGCCGCGCCAGCGCCACCGCGCGGCCCCGCCGGGCAGCGCAGCCCCGCGGCCCCCGCCATTCCCGCCCGCCCCGGAAGCCGCAGTTGGAGCGGCTGCTCGGACACGCACACCCCACACGCGTTCTCTGTTCCAACAGCCTTTATTAGGGACAGACCGCGGGCACAGCCCCCGCGGGGCAGCACGGCCGCGGTTACGCCTCGGCCTTGCCCTTCGCCGCGGGCTTGGCGGCCTTGGCTGTCTTGGCCTTCTTGGCAGCGGGCTCCGCCTTGGGTGCAGCCGGGGCCTTGGCTGCCAGCTTCTCCTGGGCCTTGGCTTTCTTCTCCTCCTTGAGTTTGTGCTGGAACAGAGAGAGAGATGTCAGTGAGGGCAGCAGCCGAGCCCCAGCCCCAGCCCCGGCAGGGCACTCACGTTCTGCGCGTGCCGCAGGATGGTGTTGCGCCGCATGGTTTTGGCGTACGGGTTCAACTTGATCATGATTCTCAGGTTCTTCAGCGGGTTCTTCTTCAGGACCCTGCGCTGAATCTTCTTCCTGAAAAGCACAGCCATGTTGTATCATCAGTGTATTTCACAATGCCACTTCTGAATTCTCCCTGAAACCTGGACAACTGCAATTCCTTGTGTTTATACCCAGAAATTAAGAAATCCCAGCCTGAAAGCAACTTCAAACCTCCCTGCACAGCCTTTGTTCATTAAAACACTCACTTTGGAGCACGCAGGGCCTTCTGGATTTCCTGGCTTCTCATGATTCTTCCAATATCCGTATTGGTCATCTTGTGCATTGGCAGGCTGCGAAACCAAGGTTCAGAGCGTGAGCGGGTGATAAAACCACAGCTAATTCACCACAAGCAGGCACTCAGCAGCAAGTCCCAGAATCCCTTTTCCTGATGAAGAGGGAAGGCTGCACTCACTTGTAGTCGCTCTTGAGCGTGGCAGCCTTGCGCCAGGTGCCGTACAGATCGTCCAGCTTGCGGAAGGCGCTCTCGGTCCAGATGCAGAATCGCCCCACGTGGCCCCCGGGCGCGAGGCGCAGCAGGTTCAGCTTGTTCACGTTCAGCAGAGTGATTCCTGCACGAGACAGGCAGAGCAACCCCTTCAGTTTGTAATTAAAATCCAGGAATGTGAGGCTCAGCAGTAGACAAGATGCAGAAAGAGACTGGGGGTTTTTGGCTTTGGTATTACATAGCTACACATACCTCTGTATGAACATCTACTGAATTTTAAATTAATAAGCCTTTTTCCAGTGGCAAACTAACCAGCCTCATTTTTAACACAGTTCAGGATTGGGAACAGCTGCAACATTTGTCACAAACACCCTAAGCACCACCCTGACAGGCTCTTACAAAGAGCATATCAACCACTGCAGCGAGTCAGAACTTCCACTCAATCATGTGTTTCAGAAACACGGACCAATGAAGTGGAATCTCATCATTCCAGGCAGTGTCCCAACAGAGCGTGGCAGGTTCATCACCTGGGATGTTCCGGAAAGCTCTGATGATGCCGTTGTCCTCGTTGTAGATGATGCAGGGTCCCCTGCGCTGGATGCGGCGCCGATTCCTCATCTTGCCCTTCCCGGCCCGCATGCGCTGGGAGGCATAAACCTGGGAAAAGCAGAAAATGAATATCCCAAAAGCCCAAAAACTGAATATCCCAAGAGCCAAAACACTGCTCCAGTCAGAACTTCACCATCATCACTGCACATCTGCAACACGGACCGGTGAGATGTTCATCATTCTCCAGTCAAAATACAGAACTATTTGCAATTCCTACTCTAATAACTGCACTTGTGTTCTGCCCTGGAGATCACACCTTCCTAGCTCACCTTTTTGATGTCATTCCAAGCTTTAAGCTTCTTCAAGAGGAGAACAGCTTCCTTGGTTTTCTTGTAGCCCTCAACCTTGTCCTCAACAACCAGAGGAAGTTCTGGAATCTCCTCAATGCGGTGGCCTAGACAGGATTTCAAAAGACATTCAGTGTTGCTCACTGACCCTGGCTGGACCATTCCTCAAGGTTATTGCTTTGTATATTCATAAATGATACATGATAGAAATAAATTCATTACAGAAATTAATGAAATGAAGTCAGGCACAGTAAGCAGACCAGTGAATTTCCAGTGGTGTCTTACAGGTCTCACACAGCACTTTGTGTACCTGAGTGTTGAGTAAGTCTTTGCCTCCATGAACAGAACATCAAACCGCTCTGCAAGACTCCATTGAAGCCACTACAAAGTACCCATTGCTGGCTCAGACAAGCAATTCCAGAGGCAGAATTCTCACCTTTAGACATGACCAGAGCTGGCAGGGCAGAGGCAGCCAGGGCAGAGCAGATGGCATAACGCTTCTGCATGATGTTCACCCTGCGGTGCCAGCGCCGCCAGGTCTTGGTTGGGGCGAACATGCGGCCGCCACGACACATCTGGGAGCTGCAGTTAAGAACAACTTTTTGGAGTTTTCTTATCCCAAAGTGATTGTTTTATTGCTTGCTCAGCTTTAATGGGTCGTCAACCACCTGTGCCAGGATTCTGACAGCAGGCAACTGTCCCTGGGCACAGGGTAAGGCGCAAATTACGACATCATGGCAAGACAGAATGGGTGATGTGGTTCCAGAGTGGGAATCTCATCAAAGCAAGTCTGAGCTGCAGCCATTACCTCAAGAAAAAGATTCCATCTCATATTTAGATAATTAAAAACGTTTCTGCTGGCTGAGTTCAGTGGCCCCAAAACAGCACAGCCATGGAAGGATACGTTGCCAAAGGCACCCTGGCCAGAGCGGTGAGTGCCACCACCCCGGACGCGCGGGATTCGAGCAACAGCTCTCCCAGTACCCCATGATTCAGCACTGGTCTGGTGACCTGCAACAGAGAGAGACATCGTGAGGGTCATCCAGGTGACATCACTGCCATGCCCTGCATCCAGAGGGATGCTGAACTCAGGGCACTGATCAGAACTTCCACACAATCATGTGTTTCAGAAACACGGACCAATGAAGTGGAATCTCATCATTTCAGCATAACAAATCTTAATCAAGAAAACTTAATCCTAGTCTATTAGAGTACCTGATTCTGATCTAAGATCTTTACGACACTTAGTTTAAGCTTGATCCTCAATCTGGAGGTCTGACTTGGCACTGCTATACCTAGCAAGTTAGGATGTTTGTGTGAAACTTAGAAATAGGGTTAAAAAGGCAGGTTTATGTGAAACTTCGAAATAAGGTTAAAAAGGCATGTCCTCGCACAGACTTCTTGGGAAGCAGAAGTTATCTGCACAAACAACAGAAGCAAATCTAACAAATGTCCCTTTGAAGTTTTTCTTGGCAAATGCCTCAAGCAAGTCTCATGAGGTCAATGTGGAGCAGGGATTTCACCTGGAACACTTTCAGCTGTTTTATGTTTTTCCTGCAAAGAATGATTCCACTGAGGACTGTGGTACTTCCAGCAACACCCACTTCAAGCAAGACCACAGAGTACCTCAAAACAACACCCTGATGCCCCTCAGAATAATAAAACTGCTGCATTTCAAACCAGTTAAAACCATGTTGTTAACAACTGGCCTTGTCTTCTACACAAAACCCCAGAGAAAACTGCAGAGAAGCAGTTCTCTTATCCCAACTCCAACTTTATTTCCATTTGAACCCCCCTGCAGTACAGCCCTGATGCCTTGTGAAGGTTGACCTAGACAAAGTTAAAGTAGGGATTTATTAAAAAGATTTATTAAAAGGATCCCCTCAATGGATCCACCTTGGGCAGCTCAAGAACCCAGCCAGGGCTGCACCCAAGATGAACGGAAAATGGTCACAAAAATGGATGCCTGGTCACGGGGTCTCTCACTTTCATAAGTGTTGGTTCATCTGCATTTGGAGTTAATTGCCCAATTACAGCTTTAGGTTATGAAGTCCCATCCTTCTTGTTTTTCTCCCTTCATTCCACGTTGTTTATGCTCTTGGCCTGAGATTTGGATTATCTGTCTTTGTTCCCCAGCTAGAGAAGGAATTTTGTCTCCCTGCTCTGTGAAGCGAGCTCATCCCCTCACAGGAAGGGCTCAGACCCCAGCAGGGCTCACACCACCACAAAGCCCTCTCCCCTCACAGGGCACACACCACCACGAGCCCCTCTCCCCTCACAGGGCACACACCACCACAAAGCCCTCTCCCCAGGCAGCAGCCAGGTACCTGCGAGCTCGCTGACGGCGTAGGGCTGCCGGTTGTTCTTGCGCAGGTTGGTGTGCACGAAGTTCACCACGTCGGGCCGGATGGGCGCCTTGAACACGGCGGGCAGCGTCACGTTCTTGCCCGACGCCTCGCCCTTCTCGGAGTACACGGAGATCAGCGGCCGAGCGCAAGCCTGCGAGGCACAAACCCCTTCAGTGCAAGCCACGTGGAATTCTGAGTATTTCAGTGTTTGAACTCCTCAGGTATTGCTCAGAGTCGAGGGGTCGTCAGCTCGGCAGTGCCAGCACGGTGACAGCAGGCAACTGTCGCTGGGCACTGGATAAGACGCAAATTACGTCATCACAGCAATACTGTACTGCAGGTGTGCTGCACTGCTCACCTCAGAGCTACACCTGAGCTTCCACGGCATTTACACAGCTCAGCCTCTGGGCTCTGCAATGAACCCCTTTAATTTCCATCTAGTGCTCAGAGTCGAGGGGTCGTCAGCTCGGCAGTGCCAGCACGGTGACAGCAGGCAACTGTCGCTGGGCACTGGATAAGACGCAAATTACGTCATCACAGCAATACTGTACTGCAGGTGTGCTGCACTGCTCACCTCAGAGCTACACCTGAGCTTCCACGGCATTTACACAGCTCAGCCTCTGGGCCCTGCAATGAACCCCTTTAATTTCCATCTTGTACTAAAAAAACCCACCTGTGTTAACCAAACAAACTTGAATTACAAAACGTAACTAATTTCCATCTAGTGCTAAAAAACCCACCTGTGTTAACCAAACAAACATTTATAACTTGAATTACAAAACGTAACCAGCTCACCAAACAGTGTCAGAGGAAGCCTGGACCCTCTGAACAACCTCTGGTGCTTTAAAAGTTGTGCAGTGGAAAATCAAGCTGCTCCCAGCAGCAGCTGCCTGTCAAAAGGGTGAAAGGATGCCCAAAAATAGCCAGAGGATGAACAGCACCCTTTAAAAACAATGGTTTAGTGCTTTATTGTATCGGTTGTTAATTAATCTGGTAGGAATAGTACAGGCAAAGCATTTTTCTTCCCCTTCCCATGTGCAGTTCATTTTAGAGGTATTAAAATACTCCAGAGCTCCAAACTAACCACATAATAGCAATGGAAGGGCCATCTCTGCATGTGACACTGGTCATCAGCAAGGCTCTGGCCCCTGATGTTAACCCAGAGACCCCAACAACAAACTTGACCAGGGTGAAGGCATCAGAGCACAAGCTAAGCTGTACTGGCAAGAAAAGTTGTTCATTTGTAACCTGATTCTAGACCGAGGCCTCTTAAAACCTGTTTTGCAAGAAAAATAGGTTAAAAAGACAGATATATACAAGCCGTTCTTCCCACTCCCGATGGGCGCAAACGCTCCCGTGGAGCGTTTAGATAAATCAGGAAACTACAAAGCACTGCTAGATGGCGATGGGGACGCATCCCATCGCTTTCCGTGCCCATGGAAAGGAGAACTCTGGGCCGGCCACGCCGAGCTGCCGCCCGCGGCCCGCCCGGCCCAGCCCCGCTCGGTCGCTCCCGGGCTCCACGCGGCCGCCGAGCACTGACGGGCCCAAAATGGCGGCGGCGGCGCGCCCCACGCCGCCAGCCGGCTCCCCCGGGCCGGCCCCACTGCCCAGCCCGCTCCCCCCCGGCCCTGCTCCCCCGGGCCGGGCCCGGCGCTCCCCTCACCATGGCGGCGGAGCTGCTCGTGCGGCCGCCCGCCTGCGCCGCGCCCCGACCGGAAAAGGAAGGACTCGTCACCCTGCCGTCACTACGTCTATGTCCCTCCGCCTTCTGACAGCCGCTTCTGCCGCGCCGGCCGGTCAACCCCCGACACCCGGTCCAAGTTCCGGACCGAGCTCCAGCCCGGGTCCCAGTCCCTACCCAAGTCTCTTCGGCTCTAATGCGTATATCCCGAACTCTCCGGGCGCCTTTGTCCCTCTCAGTTCCCCGCCAAAGCAGGGGATTCTATTCCGGCGGAGGGATCCAGCGTGCCGCGTCACGGTCCCCTCACAGACGTCGCGTAGCGCCGGCGGGCGGGAGCTTCGATTGCGGCGATGGCGGCGGAGCGGCGGCGCCGGGCGGGCGGCGGCCTGGGCGGGCTCCTGCTGCGGTGAGGGTCGGGGCTGTTCCCGGGGCTGTTCCCGGGGCTGTTCCCGGGGCTGTTCGGGCTTCTGCTCCGGTGAGGGTCGGAGCCGTTCCTGCGGCTGTTCGGGCTCCTGCGCCGGTGGGGATCGGGGCTGTCCGGGCTCTTGCAGCGGTGCGGATTCGGGGTCACTGCCTGGGTATCTCCGCTGCTCTGCTGAGGGAGGTCTGGCCCCGCTTGTGGGGAGGCTTCTGAGGCTCAGGTTGTAGCCTTGGAGTGTTTAATGTACGTGGGTAATGCTGAGGGGAAAGGTCGTGTATCTCAACGTTCTTTTTTCTTTCAGGATACTTGAAGAAGGAAAGGACAGTATCCCCGAACATCCCTATGTCTATGAGGTAAAATCATAGAGTAGTTTGGGTTGGAAGAGAACTTGAAAATCGTCCCATTTCACCCTCGGCCATGGCAGGGACACTTTCCCCTATCCCAGCTGCTCCAAGCCCTGTCCAGCCTGGCCTTGGACATTCCAGGGATCCAGGGGCAGCCACAGCTGCTCTGGGCACCTGTGCCAGGGCCTGCCCACCCTCCCAGGAAGGATTTATTCCAAATTTCTAATCTACACCTACTCTGTCAGTATGAAGCTGTTCCACCTTGTCCTGTCCCTGCATCCTCTTAAATGGATCCTCTCTCCATCTTTCCTGTAGGCTCCCTCCAGGTGCTGCAGGAAGACTGCAAGAAAAACTCTGGGTTTATTTAATTTTGCAATTTTTGGTATTAAAAAATGCTGAAATACAGTGTATCAAAGAGTTTTGATTTTTTTTTTTTTTTTTCAGACTGATGTAGAGATCTCATTGGTCGATGGTGGTTGCAAAAGTCCTGTTGAAAAGTTTTGGAATGGAAGCAGAGCAATGTATATTTTGCAGAAAGCTGTAAGTGTGCACGTAGATGTTAAATGCAATCCAGAGCTTTGAATTCCCATCAGATTTTTTTCACACACCTTACATGCACATTCTCTTCAAGACACACAACGAAGAAAGCGAGTCCATGGAGGAATCAAGGACAGATGATGCTGTTTATGCCTCTGAGGTTTTGCCAAAGGAGAGTCCTGGAGCCCTGGCTCTTTCTGTTGGAAGAGCAAAGTAAGTTTGAAAGCTTTCCCTCCCTGCCTGATGGAATTTTCTTTTGTAATTTTGTGTATTTTTCTAATATTCAGAATCAGCATTTTCAATCTCCTAAAATAAAATTCCTCATTAATTTATGAGGAGTTGGGACTGTTTTCCATCCTGGAGGTATTGGAAAAGCACTTGAGCTGGGCTGTTGGGTTAATGGGATTCACTGGGTGTAGGTGAGCAAAAAAAGCTCACTAAGACTTCAGTGCTTTTTTTTTTTTTGTAAAACTCCTGTTAAAAAAAAGCTGATTTACATCTTTGGTGTCATTAAAATACCAATGCATGGTACCAAAATGTGGTTTACCTAACTAATGTATTCTTTTAAGTAGCTTAAAGTGTAATATTCAGTTATAATTTTAGAGTCTTTAGTTTATATTAATATATTGTGTTATTTGCTGGCACCTTACCTTCTCCTGTTCCTGTTTCCAGGCAGTTGATTTCCTTGTACACGATGGTGCAGAACCCCAGCGTGCCCTCCCTGGGGCTGCGTGACCTGGCTGTGCTCCCTCCCCTCTGGGCCAGGTGTGATGGCTGTGACCCCCAGCACACCTGCTGGATTGGAGCTGAGCCTCTCAGGGCTGATCACAGACTCACAGGGCTCAACATTCACATGGTTTCGTGTGATGGTAAGGTCATGGTGCACAGAAGATAAAATGAGGAAGGCTAAAAAATGTGGGAATGGTGATGTCAGAAAGCTGTCTTTGTTCTTTGTGTGATACTGGCTTGGAGATGCTCTGTATTCCTGGTTTTAATGAGCAAGGAGGGATTAAAATAAGAGAAAACATCTTTTTAACCAATGCTGTGGGGGAAAATGGCTTTTTAATCTACTTGATGCACCTATAGCTGTGCTGGCCTGCCTCAACTCATTTTTAAACTTTTAAAACTGCTGCCATTCAGCATCTTACACAACCTCTGACTATTCTAAACACTGGTACATGTTCATATCAGCTCTTATCGCCAGTAGAGAAATGCAAGCAGAATTCCAGCTTTCTAAAGGACAGCAAGAGCCATGCTTCACCAAATGGAGAATTTGGGAATGAATTTGAAGTGCCAGATTTGAATGGTGTTAAATGGGTTTTTTGATTCTCACTTTTTTCCTTTCCTAGGTCCTACAGCTGATAAAACCCGTTTTCCAAACCTGGAAGAGCTGAAAATGGAACATAAAATAAGACATCATTCATCTAGTGTAGGTTTTTATGCTCTGTCATGGCTTCAATTGAAGTTTAAAAACTCTATTTTGGGATTTATCATGCTGGTTTGGGGAAGCTTTTTTAGATCCTCTGTGGAAACCACTTTAGTATAATTCAATTTCAGGAATTGACTGATTTCAGTCATGTTTAAAATGCATTTGTCTGGTATTAACCCTTTCCTGCATGTATGTGAAATACTTTTAAAATTACTTTGCCTGTGCTAGTTGTGTTGTTTTTATTTTTGAACTCTGTTCATTTTAGGTGACAACAAAAGGATTTGCTCGGTATGAGCTGATTGCAGCTGCTGCAATGGAGGACACCATTGCAGAATCTGGAAGCAACATCTATGTGGATATCACATGGAATGGAGTGGAAAAGATTCTGGAGACTCCCCCAGTGATCTCTGCTGCCACCCTGGTAAGTCAGGATGGAAAAAACAAAGAAACCCAAACTCTTGGCACAATTCACATCGTGAGTAGTGTAAAGGATAGAAGATAAAAGCAGTGTCTGCTGAATTGTAAGTTGTGCTGACATGCTTCTCACAGATGAAAATTTTAAGACACTTGGTTTCTAAAGTGTGAAACTGAGATGAACTTGTGGAACTTTCAGAATATTGCCCTGGAGTTGGGGAACCCCAGAAGTCCTGTGTTCCCGCTGTACCGAGAGCTGCAGTTCCTCTTGGTGAGTGCAGGGGACAAATTCCAATCTCACATCTGCATGGGATGGGGATTTTATGTGCTAGTCATTTGCTTTATTGAAAACTTCATCAGCTGTTTCAAAGATAACTCAAAGCATTTATTTCAGCTGAAACTTTGAGTTCAATTTTAGAAATCTTGGATACAAAGAGGACAAGTCATCCAGGAAATTCTGAAAATTTGGAGCTCCTGGTTAGCTGTGCAGAGATTTGTGATTCTTGGTGAAGTTGTCTGTGAAAGATGACCCATGCAGGACTCCCAGGAAGAGCTGATTTCTGTTGGGATTTTGCTGCTTTTAGGCTTTGGCTGAGTGTCTGAAGACGGGTGTGACTGAGTGGCCTGAGCCATCAGAGTCTGAATCAGCTCTTAAACTGGTCCAGGAGTTTCTGACTGGTAATTGCTGCTTGTTCCATGGGGAGGGAGGGGTGTGGCACTTCACAGGAATAAAAGGGAATTCCACATACAGCTTTTAAAGAGTTAGAAGTGGAAATGTTCATTTCTGTGTGTAACCACTGCACAGAGTAATTGAATAGGTTAATACATATTTGTCATTTTTCTTTGCTGTAATATCATAGATCAAAGTAATAATAAGAATAAAAACATTTTTTAAAAGTCTTTTCAGTCTATATCCTTACCCAATAAAGCCATTTTTAAATGACTCAATTATATTATTCAGTGTATTTGTTAGTTATAATGTACCTGGGGATTAATGATTGATTTGATGACACTTTTCATAGTGGTGGAACTTATTTTTTTAACTCTACTAGATTTAAAGAAGAAGCTGGATGGAGATGATACAATTGAAGACAAGAATGAAACAGAGGTGTGTGCAATTTCCTAACAGCTGCTTTGTCATTTTGCTTCCATTTTAACTGCAGTTATTTCAGATTTTGACTAAATCTTGTCTATTGTTTATATGTGTAAATAGTGATGTAAAGGAATATGGATGTCTTGCTTTCTGTCTCTGCTGTGTAAAAATAATGGGAAAAAGTCTGAATTTTTTCCAGGAATTCTGACCTTTTTGCCATTGCATTCTATCATAAATTTACTTTTCTTGCCTAATTTAGTTATTTGGTGTCAATTTAATAGTATCAGTTTAATATGTGTCTTGCTTATCTAGAGGTTTATAGTATTGTGAAACAAAGGGCAAATTCAAATTATAAAAAATGTGTTTGGTTCTATTAAGATTTTTTTTTTCCCTCTCAGCCTACAAGGAAAGATTTAGGTCTATTTTCTCTTAAGAGAGAAGCAGCAATTTGTTGATAATCTAAGAATATATTGATTTCTGTGTCAGCAGAACTGTTCTGGATCAGGATTACAGGCAATTAATTCTCTGCTCTGAGAACTTTTGTGTCTGGATTTTGGCCTCCCAGGCACTGCTGGGTACACAGACAGTACCTGGCTGAGATCTGAAGTCTCTCTGACAGTGGCTTTTGTTTCCTGGTCCAAGGCTAGCAGTTATCCAGTGTGATAATTCTGTAAAGAATCAGACTCACTGTTAAATAAAATATACTGCCAAACTCCTGTGTGGTAGTTTCCCTGGAAAAGGGGGGAAATCAGTGATGCAGCCAGTTTTGATCTCTGGAGAAATTCAGATGTGGAAAGTTTTTGACTCTAAGGTACCATTTTTCATTGAAGACCCATAAATTCTTCCAGAAAATCAAATGTGACACAGCTGCTGTGGACAGTTGCATAAAATCAATCTTTGGGGAGCGAGGAGACCTGGATTTTACTGAGCAATTATGGTGCAAAATGAAAAGTAAGTGTATTGTGACCTATCTGCTTTCCTTTCCTCTATCTGCTAGACAGTGTTGCTTTTTCAGGGAAATTCCTGTCCATTTCTGAGTTTTAAGGACTCATCAGCTCTTCAGAAAATTGGTCTCAGCAATACCAATTGCTCTCTTCCTAAAAGATCCCATTTTAGGGATGTAGGGTGATGTATTTTCTTACAACCTTCCAGTGGCAGAACAGCACACCTAGCAGGAGATAATTTCATTTTGTTTGACTACAAAAAGTACTAAACCATTGATAGTTGCTCTAAAGCTAAAACCCATCTGCTCTGAAACTGAAAACTTCAAAATTCCTTTTCTCTAGATCTGAAGGACAATTTTCAGTGTATGTAGAATTTGCTGGTCTCTGTTGATCATTGTGTTTTTAGAGTAATCTTTTTTGGTCACCTTGTGACAAAGCTGCCAAAAAGTGTGCAGTCTGTAATTTCAGCTCTCATTCTTTAACTGAGGGGTTTTGTTCATGCAAGGGTGTGTTGACCTGTTGTTATTGACTTAATAGCCAGAGAAAGAGCTTGGATTGATAATTAAAGTATTGTGGTTTTCTTTCCAGCTGTCAGTTCTTATCAGGAGCTAATAGACTGTTTCACACTGGTCATAAAATCCCTGGAACATGGTGAGATACAGCCATGGGTATGTATTTGTGTTTCACATAGGTGTTAAAATTTGGGATAGTTTAGAGTAAAAACCAGTTCTTTGCCCTTCACTGTCCCTCATTTGTGTTGTTTTTAAGTTGTGTGTTTCCCTGGTGTTGAGCTTCTGAACACTGTTGATGGTGATGGTGTTTCATGCACATCACAAAAAGACTTGTTTATTTTTAGATTCATCAGGGGAGTAGCAGTTTCCTGAGTCAGTTGATCCAACAGTCCTACCATGGAAAGATGGAGGAGGTTTCCCTCAGTGACATCACTCCCATTCAGATGCTCCTGGAGATTGGCTTGGAGAAGATGAAGAAGGATTATGTCCATTTTTTCATAGGTGAGCCTGACACTGGCTAACAGCATTAGGAATTCAAGAGGAAGGGTCTTCCATGCAGAAAATAATGAACTTTTTGGGTAACCTCTATCTCTTGCTTCCCATCTACTGAAGTCCAGTTTCTAGCTTCCATAATAATGGGACTTTTCAGCTTTTAAATTTCAAAATTTTAAAAACGTATTTGTTTCAAAAGAGCTTTGTGTTTTACCATTGTTGTTAGACCTTGATTTCTTTTTTGCATCTGTCATCCTGTTCCCATTCTTTGTTTATTTGCTTTTTTATTTTCACTACTTTTGTAAACTTGTGTGTCCTGAGGAGGGTGGTTGTGTCCCGGTACATGGTGGGTTTCTTCTTTGTGCAGCCTTGGTGATAAATAAAAGATGCCTTGACCATACCACTTCAGAGGGGTTTTCTTGTTTGGAATGAATGATCATGTCAATAAATGACTCTGTCCTTTAGTAGAATTTCCTGTTTGATCACCTGAATGTTGCTTATATTTCATCTGATACCATGTATTAAATATTTTTTCTTGCTGTTCCTTTTACAGGCCAGGAGCTTGCAACAGTAACCTACTTGGTGAGATGCTTTATTTTTATTTTATAAAGCTTAGCTGATGGTGGGATGCAAATCATATAAGCTGAGAAACTGAACTGCAGATTGTGAGGCTGGAAATGTCAGAAATGTAGAATTGTCATTGTTTTATTTCCTCATTCCCAGATAATTCCCTTATAAATGATCTGGGTTGCTGTCAAGGGAGTGAACCTTTGTCACACTTTGATGGGACTTGGTTCTGAGTCTGCTGGGCCGCTTCCAAAATCTTGGCTTCTCCAAAGAAGCAGGATGATTTTATTTGCTGAGGGTGTGTTGTGTGTCTGTAGCAATGGAGTGCTCAGGTAAGAGCAGAAGTCTTTGCTCTTCCAGGATTACTTCATTTCCACATCAGTGGAGCTCCAGGAACAAGTCCACCGTGTTCAAAAGCTTCACCATATGCTGGAAATAATGGTCAGCTGTACAGGCTTACTGCAGTTCAAACATGAGAACCTCTTCCCTTTGACACAGTAATTATTTGATTTCTACTTTTGCTCTTTAATCACAAATAGAGTTTGTTTAACAGTTTTAAAGAAACACTTTAATGTTGGTGAGACTGCAGAAGGAGCAGCTGGATCCTCCTGCCAAATTTTGTTTTGGGGTTAAAACTGAAAAACTAAAACTGAAAACTAAAGGAAATAATAAAATGTGAGAGTATAGTTAATTTTGCACAAGTTTTTTGCTCTGTTGTACAAGCATTTCTTTAAAGAAAGTAACCTGATATCTTTTGTAGGATTTGCATGAAGTATTACAAGGAAAACCCTCTCAATGAGAAGCATGTGTTTCAGCTGCCCATCAGAGCAGCTCTTGTGAAGAAATTCTATCAAGAGTAAGAGAAACTTCAGCACTTGCAGCATAAAATTCAGATGTGACTGGATACCTGACTCAATTATGATATTTTTTGATTATTCTCTCAGCGATAACCCTGAAGTCTGGAAGGTGGAGATAAGCAGTGGGCGTGGACAGAAGGAGGTTAAAACAACGTGGCAAGTCAGCACCAATGCTCCTGTTGAACATGGGACATCAAACAATTCAGGTGGGGAATGGTGGTGGAGAAATGAAATAATCAAAGCACAAACTTCAAACAAACACAGTTTTTATCCTGAGTTCAGTGAGTCTGAGCTTTATATTTACTTTTTAGCAAAAGCAAAATGCTATTTTGCCTTCTACTAAAAGAGTGAGGTGGTACTTACAAAAGGAAGGATGCTCAGAAAGTGGTGACTTTTTGCCTTCTCACCTTGTCTGAGTTAGGTTTTTAAAGTGACTGAATATTTCTAAATTAGAGATGATTGATACCCAGAACATCTTGCACCTTATTTCTAAAATGTTTGCCAATGAATCTGAGAAGAGTTTTAAAGAGAAATTTCCCTGTTGTTAATGCTGGTCTCAAGTCAGGGAAGGTGCAAAGGGGAGAAGATCTCCCTTGCTGCAAGCAAATGCAGAACAAGTGGGAAAGCATCAGGTGGGGAAGAATTAAGCAGAGACACTGGTACAGAAATGATTTGCCTTTTTGGGATGAGGTTTGATGTGGGGGTTTGGTAAATCATTTCTGTCATTACTGATTTTTGTCTTGAAGTACTTCAGTAAAGCTGCACTTTGAAAACAGTTCTGGAGGCTGCTCCATGAACTGATCTCTACCTTCAAACAAGAGTGGCTGATCCCAACTTCTCCCTTTGTCCTTGCAGGTTTCATGTCTGACTCCACAGTCAATGGAAGCACTGAAGGAAGGCTGTATTTTGTTACCATGACTCAGTGCAGTCAGGTGCAGTTCACTTAAGTTGATGTTACTGAGCAAACAGGACTGGAAAGGTACACAAAGGGGGAAAATTCAATGTTTTCTGCCCCAACAGAACACAGTTCATCTTCACTGATTTATTTGCTTTATTACACTTAAGTGGGACCTTCACAGCCACAATTCACCTGTAGGCACCTCATTTGTTAAAAATGCAGTGTAATTATGACTGTACAGTATAAATACTTTGTAAATATGGTGGATATTTTTCATATATTTACAGGCATTCAACAAAGTTGTGCACTTTGGGGTTTCATATTTTATTTTTTGATCATTAAAAATTCAATCAGACATTGTTTAAAGTGTAAATTATCTTAACCAACAAACCAAGCAATGCTGTTATGTTCTCCTGGGATCAAGTGATGCTTCATCATCCTGAAGGGTTTGGCAAGCTCTTCATCCAGGCCCTTGGAATCTTCAGCCAGTTTGGGTTTCTTTGTCCCTGTATTTGTATTTTGGATTATTCTTGAAAATACTTCTCTCTCCTCTTCAAATTATTTTATTCCTTCAATGTGAAGTGAGTTATTTTAACAGTGTTGTCTTGTATGTTTTGCATAATTTTTTTGAAAAACAAAATCAGTATAATTGGCTGGATATCATAATTTAAATATGTTGGCAGTTGCATGTGTTATGTTGATTAATCAGTGAGGTAACATTTGGTGGTCTAATTTAAACAATTCCATAATTTTGTACATACTGACTAAATAATCTGAGACAGAAACATTTTGTATTAAAAACTTAACTATGGGTAAGTAAGAATAAGGAAATCTCCCACTATTCATGTTTTTTGAGAATATAAATTATAGATTATTATTGTAAATTTCTATAACTTCTGGTTTCAAGCAAAGTTGTATTTCAAGTACAGCCAGCTGAATTGTGGAACCAAGTTTTCATAGTATTTGTTTCTACCTGCAGTAGAAGGGAATTTAAGGTGGAATATTAATTTTGGAAGTACTTGGATTACTGAAAATCCACATTTTCATGTATAACATGTTATGAAGTTGTACAAGGTAAGTTTAAACTGCAGGGATGTGGTTTAAATCTGATTCAGAAGTTGTCGCCTTGGATTACTCACTTCAAACAACTCTTCTCCACACCTAAACAGCAAGGTATATATTATCCTAGCTTTTAGACATTAATAGATTCATATTTAAGCTAGTGCTCTTGGAATATTTAAGTCCTTTTATATTTTAAAATCATGTGTCTTCAAATAGCAGTTACATGGTAATCAAAATGCTGTTGATGAACAGACTAAAATCAGAATTTGCAAGCAGCCTTTAATCACTTGAAATTTGTACTGGCAAGATTTGAATCACTTTACTCTTAACTATTTTTCTGATTAACAAAATGTATAATAGTTTCCAAAATAATAAGGATTGTAAAATGTGCTACTTGGAATCAGTGGAAAGAGAATGTATTTTGGTAAAAACCAGAAGATGTTTTGGGAATTGAATAGAAAAACAAAAAGCCCTAGGTGGATTGGTAAATAATATTTCATTACAGGGGTAAAAAAGAAGCATCTGTGGTAAATTTTAACTACTCAAATAAACCAGTTGCAGCTTAGTCCTTTTGGCAAATGAAGATGTGTGCAAACATCAAATTTAGCTGTGGTTTCGAAGGTACAGTATGAGGAGGACAATACTGATGAGAATGCAGAGTGTGAAAACTGTAGGAAGAACAATCTCTGTCACCATTTCCATGTGAGTAATCAGGGAATCTAAAATTTGAGAAATGAGGAATATGTAAGAGATTTAATGCCCTGGAGTGCAGTAATACCTAACGTAGAGTTAACATAAAGATTTTTTTTTGAACATAAAAATGTTGGCATTGGCATAAACAGCAAACAAAGCAAACAGAATTTCCTAAGTCTGCCAAAGCTGGAGCAAAGCTGTGACAGTTTTCCCTCTCTTTTTTTCTCTAAGTTAAATTTCTGAAGACATGTCAGTGCTCAAAGGGCTGCAAAATTGTCCTTGCTGTGAATTAGCTTCAGTGCATTAGCAATATTTTACTGGTCCTCTGATATTTATTTCCCTCACCTGAAAGTGAAAGAAAATTGTCAAAGAAAAATCCTTGGGAAGCTTTTGGCCTTTTTGTGTTTGTTCTGTATCTCTTTGAAAAATTAAATGTAGAAATTTATTCCACAAAGAAGCCTGGAAGAGTTCAGTAAACCCAGTTATTTCACACTGAACATGACTTGGAGGCTGAGCAGGATTAATTTAGGCTGACTGCTGGGATGTTTCCTACCATGTGGAGTTTAGCTCATCCTCTTGTAAAAATCTATAGCAGTTATTTGATCTTAATAAAATTCCTACTTCGGGAATTCTGAAAGGCCCTGAGTTACACCAGGAGGTTTTTTAGGTGTTCTGGATCAGTTGTGTTGGGGTTTCTTTGTTACCAGGAGCATCAGAGCCCAAATTTAATCTTAGACCAGTCCTTAGCCCTTTCACTTCTTTTTATAGTTCCACTTTATGTAGAAGTCAAACATTTAGAGTTTTCCTGTCTGTGTGGTTGTCTTGATTTGTCTGGGTTTGGTTTGTGTTTGAAAAAGGATTCAGGAGTTTTATTTTAAGGAGAATGCTGTCATCCCCAACCTCAATTTTAAGTAGCAGCTCTTCCAGTTCCTGTATTTCAGTAACATCCACAGCTGATCCATTTAGCTACAGTGGTTTTAGTTGAAGACAATAAATAAAAACAATGTAGTGCTTTTGGGGAGAAAATACCTTTTAGCAGCATTCAGCGAGCAATTTAATATCTGAACTTTACAGAATCTGCTTTACAGAACAAAGCTGAGCCATCCTTACCTGCAGCAGGGTGCTGGTGTGTGGCAGAGCAGGTGTCCATGGCCTTCCTGTGCCAGTTTTCCACCTGGGAAGGGTGACACTGCTGTGAGACTGAGCATCCTCCTCACTCCCACAGCTCCCTCCTTGTCCCTACAATTAACCTGAAACCACTTAATTCTACCAGCACGTGGGTTTCTGAAAGCTTCTTTGTGGTTTTTATTTCAGAGTACTTCTCCAAGTTAACTGTTTATTAATTTTTTTCACAGCATATAATACATTCCAGGTTATTTTCCAGTAGAGTAGTACATATGTGGAATTTTCTGCATAGAAATCTGACAGCACTGCTAAATAACTTCTGATGGAGATTTTTTTACTTCATTACTAAGTCCAGTTAGAGTGCTGTAGAAACAGTAATTAAAGCTGTTCCCACTTTCAGTATCTGAATATCTCTGTATTAAACAGATCCCCATTTTACAGAATTAAAGTGCCACTTCTGTACCATATTCATACAAGCTGTTTCCTGAAATTCAATGTGATATTTGCACATAAATCAAAGAAAAAGGAAAAAAAAATCAAACTTAGCAGCTGACATCACCTCTCTTGGATTTGGGAATCCATTTGCACTGATAATCTTTTTGTAGTAGTCAACAGATGCCTTTGGGTACCGTGGTTTGTTCTTGTTCTTGAAGTCAATGTGGTAAAGCCCAAATCTTTCAGAGAAGCCTTTGTTCCATTCAAATTTATCCAGCAGTGACCAGGCAGTGTAACCTTTGACATTTACACCATCATTTAGAGCTGGAAACAGAACACAAATCACTGATGAAGGTGAGGTTTGTCCTTAAAATACAGTTCTGTAAATGTTTTGGTTTGTAGCAGGAAGAGATGGGGAGGAGGACAGAAAAAGGAAATACAAATTAATTCAGATTTTTTGAAATCGTTGTCTTTAGCTTAGAGGAACTATGGGCATGGTAGTTTCTCCTTTCTGAGTGGAAACTGATGATTTATTGCAGTATTAAATCTCAGGTAGGTTATTGTAGTTATTCATATTGATATGTTTGGTGAAAATTTGAGTCTGGTTCGCTGTCCATTTTGACTTTTGAATAGTTATTTCTCTGTGATGGAAAGGGGTCTTTAGCTTAGAGCTCTATGGGCATGGTAGTTTCTCCTTTCTGAGAGTGGAAACTGATGATTTACTGCAGTATTAAATCTCAGGTAGCTTATTGTAGTTATTAGTATTAATATGTTTGCTTAGGTTGACATTTTGGTGAAAATTTGAGTCTGGTTTACTGTCCATTTTGACTTGTGAATAGTTACTTGTCTGTGATGGAAAGGACAAAGTAAAAAATAAGCAGAAGGTGAAAATACTCCCAAAGTCAAATCGTATAAAGCTGCTTTTAAGTGACCTTTGAGTATCTCATTGATGTATCCCTTCAGGTACTGGATCCTCCACTCATCACACAGCTGAGGGCACTGCATTGTTTCAGACACTCCATTCTCTGTCACATAAATCAAGGGGTTCCCATACTGGGTCTGCAAACAGAAATGTTTAAATTGCTTCACATAAAATCATTTCATTTTGACAGAATATGTGAATCAGCAAAGTGCATTAAAAGCAATTTTCTACATTTACTTACCTAAATACAAAAAATGTGTAGTAGGATTTTAAGTTAACTATGGGGTTTATTTTAAAATGACTGAATTCTGTGGTTTTCTGAGCTGAAACGTAGCAAAGTGCATTAAAAGCAATTTTCTACATTTACTTACCTAAATAAGAAAAATGTGTAGTAGGAATTTAAGTTAACGATTCTGTGGTTTTCTGAGCTGAAATTAAGGGGTTTTTGACAAAGAAAATCCACACTAGGACAAGACCAACAGCTGGAACTGTTGAAAATTTCAGTCTAAACCAGGCATTTTGTTTGCTTATTTGTAATTAAAGATCTGCTCTACTCACCTTAATGAAGTTGAGCAGCCTTCTGAACCCCCAGGGCACAGAGTAGAGCCACTTAGGGCCTGGGGCTGGCCAGTCGGGGTCCACCAGTTCAGCCAGGTCAGGGTCAGTGTGGTAACTGGACACTTGGAGGAAGGGAAAGCTCTTCTGCAGAACATAACGAGTGGTAAAATGACCAATTCCCAGGAAATCCGAGGTGCCTTTAATGTAGGTTTTCTCTTGCACTGAAAATGTTGGTAATCTTGATGTCCCCAGGCCCTGCTGGGCACTCTTCCTACCTAGCAAAATAATTATAGGAGACAACTTCTGAGGAGCATGGAAATTGGTTTTCTTTATCTCACCAGCAGTAAATCATAGAATCATAAAATCCTGGATGGTTTGGGTTGGAAGGGACTTTTAAAATCATCACCTCACCCCCTGCCATGGCAGGGACACCTTCCTTTATCCCGGGTGCTCCAAGCCCTGTCCAGCCTGGCCTGGGACACTTCAGGCACCCAGGGGCAGCCAAGCTGCTCTGGGCACCCTGTGCTGGGGCCAGATAGGATTTTCCTGAATTTAGTGTTAATGTCAAGGACACCTGAGCTTAATTGGTTTTTTAAGATGAGATCATCTTTCACCCTTTTGGTTTGGAGAATTAAGCTGGGTACACTGCATGGAGAAACAGTGATTTCAAGTGTCCTGGTGTGTCCCCAAAGTGCTTTAGGAGCTGTGTCCAGCCTGGGGCCTTTGCTTTGCTGTGTCTCCCCTGTGCCCTCACTTGACTGGAGCACACAGTGGCCAGGAGTTATTCCCCTGCAACGTGCTGGTAGTGTGGATCTGTTCATGTCACAGCTACTGGGACTTACCTACATAATTCTTCATGACTTCTGGGTAGTCCCCTCTGTAAATGGGGTTTGCAAACCATCCCAGGTGGAACTGGATGTACCTCTCAGCAGCATCTCTGTCTGTCTGGCTGTGTGGATCAACAGGTTCCCCCCAGCCGCTCGTCAGGGAAATTCCAACCATCCCTTAAAACAAAGGGACAGTTCTGCAGTTCTTGAAGCCCTTAACAGAAGCAGCAGCACAATCACAGAATGAATCCTCATTACCTCTCTGCTCCCTGCGCCAGGTGCTGTTGTAGGAGTGCCAAACCTTGGCATGAGTCTGTAAAAATAATGGAAAAATTAAATAAATGGTGCACATTTTCATCTCTTATGGCATGGAAAGCTGCTGAGCACTGAGGTCTGCCTGGAAATACAACAGAATTTCTTTTGTCTTTATTACAGAAATTTTGATTTCATGTAAGACATCAAAAAATCTTTTATGCAAGGTTCCTTCCCTACATTCCAGGGCATCCACATGGAGCTGACAGACAGACCTCAGGCCAGGGTTCTGTCCCATGGCTCTGCTCTTTGCATGTCTCCCTAATTTATTCAGGCAGATGAAAGTTAATTTTACCAGAGACTCCCTGAAGTCACTTGCAACATTCAGGTTCATTTCAACAGGCCGGGATGTTTGTTTCTAGACTAACCTGGATGTTTTCTTTTTCAACCATCTTGAAACAAACTAGAAGAGACATTTATAACATAAGGAAATTCAAATTGTTGCAAGTGTTAAATCAAGCACCAAAGATTGGTACTGCCCTGGATTCTGCACTGGATCTTTAAAGTCAGATGATAATTTCGGTGTCCTACTTGGAAATTACAGGGCTGTGGAGCTACCTTTCAGTTTAAAGAGTGAAATCTGATAAAAGTCCTGAATAGATACATAATTTGAGGCACAATTTCAGGAGGTTTTTTACTTTGATGATGTGGTGAGCAGCCCTGTAGGCGCCGCAGCCGCCGAGCTTCAGTCCTGGCGCGTGCTCTCCTGTCTCATAGCCCTTCTCAGCCACTGCCTGCAAACACACAGGTCAGAGTCACCCCTGCCCGGGGCTCCAGAGCCCGGGGCCGTGCTCCCTCCTCTGCACCCTGTGCTCCCTGCCTGGGCTGGCCCTCCAACCCCCTCTGCCCTTCCTTGGCTCCCATCTCCTGCCTGCCTGGCACCGCGCTGTGGCGTGCTGGGAGCAGGCTTAGAGGGGTGAGCTCAGGAATGGGGAAGGGTAAATAACAACTGCCCTTTCAGTTCCTGATTTCTCATTTCAGTCTCTCCAGCCGAGGAGTTTTCAAAATTTTCCTGGAATTTCATTTCTTACAACTCTGCCCTTGTGCAAAATCTGCCCACTGAGATTTCTGACCACAAAGATTAAATGTTTAAATATTTCCCCTTCCCTCTCCATTTTTTTCACCTATTCTCCTCTAGCGTCACTCCCACAGAATTTTGGGAACACAACAGTGCAATGGGAAAGTTTGGAAGGAAAGCACTGATGACTTACCCAAGGATTGCTGAATGTAATCCAGTGTTTCACACGGTCACCAAACTTCTCAAAACACAGATTTGCATAATCATTAAAATAATTAATCATGCTAATGTTCTGCCAGCCACCATACTTTTCTTGGAGAACCTTTGGAAATAAGAATTTAAAGATTCATTAATTGTACTTGAAGGTCAGCTGCTGCTTAAAAACACTTTTATTTCTATTTAATTCTGTTTCTAGCTCAGAAAGAGATTTTTCAAAACTTCAATGCACATAAAATCAAAATGAGTAGGAAATATTTACAAATTCTTAAAATCATGCAGGCTTCTCTAATTTTTTTAAGTACTCTTAGTTCTTAACCTTAGGAAATTATTTCTGTCAGAAGGCTTTATTTGAGTTGTTTCACTAATTTAAATTCACTAATTGAAATATTGTCTGACCTGTGGCAGATCCCAGTGGTAGAGGCTCACAATAGGGGTGATGTTGTTTTCCAGAAGACTGTTAATTGTGTCGTTGTAGAATTGTATTCCCTTCTCATTCAGTTGCTCAGCTGATGAAAAGCAGATAAGGAATTACCTGCATTGGTTCCCAAATAACTGGAAGAACAGAAATCTAAAAGTATTAACCAAGGAATTTTACGTTACAGTGTTGGGGATTCTGTAATGGTAAAATGCAAACGGGAATCTGTGTAACAGGAATGTTGAACAACTGTGGGTTACTCAGGAGTAAAATTCCTTACAGATAATATTGGGGGAAATGTGGTGAAATTGTGCTTACCTTTGATGCCTGTGGGCATAATCCTTGGCCATGAGATGGACAAGAGGTAGTGATTCACCTTCAGCTCCTTCAGTAACTGGATGTCATCCTGAGAGAAGAAAGTCTAATTAACACATCCTGGGGCCAAGCAGAATAGCTTCAATTCCTCATCTGTTTTAACTAATTCTGAATGCAGAAAATCTATGGAAGATTTGCACAAAAGAGGATCCAATCTGGTTTTTTCTGATCTTTGAGGTGATGGCTCACTTTGCTTGAAGTCTTCCTATTTAACCACTCTTTTTGACAGGCCAGAGAAGTCCTGTAATGTTTTGTGCAACTGTGGAGACTGAATGTTTGCACTACAGAAAAATGAGCTGAGGTTTTGCAATACTATTATATTTATGTCAGAATTCGTATTAGAAAATAATAGAGGCCTGTAAATCTTGACTTCAAACACTTCAGGCTCAAAAACATAATGACTTCGATTTTCCTTTACTGTCTTATACTGGAATGAGAAAACCTCCTTAATCCCATATGAATATATGTTCTTTTGCTAAGAAATTGTACATCTTCAGTGTTCAGTGAAATTAGAAATTGGTGGTATTTGTGCCAATGCAAAGCAAAAAGTGCTCTGACATAAAGAGGACCAGGTAAGTGGACAAACATAAGCAAATTTTAGAAAGTATTTCTAAATCCAAATCCAAATGATCTCTGCGTCAATCTCTTCTGGTGCCAGACCCCAGTGAGGCTCAGAGCCCCAGCTTCTCTGAGATACTTTTTAAACTGAGATACTTTTTAAACTGTTCTTTCAAACTTCTGCTGGTTTGAGAGCTCAAATGAAACCTCTCCTGCATTTTCCCATTTTAGGAGAGTAAGCCATAATTAGTTCTTTTCTCTTAGTTCTTGCTGAGACCTCTGGTTCTCCCTTGGACTTCATCTATGTGGAGAAACCTCAGTGGAATACAACTTCTATTAAATTATTTGCAATTCCAATTACATAACCCTGGCTTCTCACAGTCATTTGGATTCCTCTTGCTGTGTATCTGTCTTTCCTCCAGCACAGTAATTTCAAAATTGGTTTTGATGGTATTAGCCTTGGAAATGTGTTGTGAACAGACCTGCATTGATTATTTGTTTTTTATCCTTTCAAAAAATGGGCAACATCCAGACTGAGTTTTAAAGCCTCTGAAAAATACCTGGAAAACCTCATACATGCACACACATACAAAAAGTTAATCTTATTTAGAGCTCAAATATGTTTATTGTATTTCTAACTAAGCATTTGGACTTCCTGCAACATCTAGAATATTTTTTGGACACAAAAATCCTGAAAAGCTGAGATATATTTGGGAAACACTGTGGGATTCTTGGTTTATGAGATTATAAAGGACGAAGATTTTACTGAACTGATTAAAAATATCAACCCTTGGATTCCTAATTGAGTAAACTTTAGAGCAGCTAAAGTATTCCTTCAAAATGAGACACCAGGATCAAGGAATGGCCCCAGGACATTAGCAGAGGGGCAGTGAATTCCTCTTGAGCAATACCTTGACCTTGTAGTAGCCGTCACAGGCGGAATCTCCCGTCTCGTTCCTGAGCACCTTCCCTTTCCTGTGAGTGAAGGCATCCCAGATGCTCGGCCCCTTCCCATCCTTGTCCCAGGCCCCCTCGGTCTGGTAGGCAGAACTTCCCACACCCCACAAGAAACCTGAAGGCACAAACAGGGGAGTTACTGGAACATTTCTTGCTGATGGGTCTTGGTGCTGAATGTTCATAGAAGAAAGGAACTGGGAGTGAAAGTGAGCACTGCTGGAGAGGCTGAGGTTTTCTACATTTCAAATTGTGTGCCTAAATAGCTCTGAAAGTGGGGGATAAATGAAGGTGTCCTGTTCTGATGCACTGAAAAAGAAATAGAATCCTTTAATATATTAAAATCTGTATTTTACAGTGATAAGGTAGGGCATTGATAGCATGGCAGAAATGTCTTACTGTAAAAAATTAGGTTTCTACATCATTTCTCCCTGCTGGTTTTAATGGTAGTTTTAGCAACTACAAGTTTAGATGTTATATAAAATATACAGAAATATTCTGGATTTTTTCCCTATTGTTACACAAAATACCATATCATAAATTACTTAAAAACTTGAGCATGAAAACCAATCAGTGCCTGTATATTTCTAGTTTTGCTTTTGCTTGATGAAATGTGTTTAAATATGTGTTGAAGAAAGGATAACATTCATAAATCCATACTGAAGAGTGGATTGGATAATACTGAACAGCTTGAAACAAACCCAGCACAGTTATTTCACTAATTTCTTAAATTAGCTGCATCACAAAGGGTATTTTAGTTTATTTCATTAATTGTAGGTAATTTCTGGAAAAGGAGAAGAGTTCTCAGGTACGCCTGGTTACACTTGGATGTGAACTGTTATCTGTGAGCCTTTCCTCTGGGTTTCCTGTCAAAGTGGATCTCTGGAATGCAGGGCCATGTGGATCCCTGTGTTCCTAGGAGCAGATCCCAGTGTTCTGCATCCTGCAGCCACCTCCATTCCTGTTCCTGCCACGTCCCTGGAAGGACCCAGAGAACCTCTGGCTCGCTTCCTCGTGCAAGCCCAGGAGCAGATGTAGAACCTGCCAGGTTGGGCAGTACCCGCTGGGAAGGTGCCGTAGTAGAAGGAGCCTGGGTTGTTCTTGGTCCAGGGGAAGTCCTCGGCCACGCTCAGCGCCACCGCTGCCACCAGCACAGCCCAGCACCTCGGGGTGTCCCTCCTCATCCTCAGCAGCTGCTCCCTGCGGGAAAACACCACAGCTCTGTCAGGGGCTGCTGCTCCACACAGCTGGGGCGTCAAAAGGGAAAAGCTGATTTGTTCTGCTGGATGGGAGCTATAATTGAAGGCTGAAAATTTGGGCTGAGTGGAAGGAGCAGTTAAACTTCTGGCAGGGTGGGGAAAATGAGGGAAGATTGATCCCCTCAATCAAAATGATAATTATTAGATTATTATTATTATTGTTATTATTATTATTATTATTATTATTATTATTATTATTATTATTTCTTTAACGTTACTTTATTCCAAAGGTCTCTTTGTTGGTACCTATTTTGTTCTGAATTTCAAACTGTCCCACAAATATCAGTAAGTAAAACCCCCTAACCATGACAAAAAGAAACAATTATGCTGCTAGCATCTTCCCACCTGTCATGGCAACAATGCCTGTGGAAGCTGAAAAGGAAAGCTAATACTTGCAATCATTGCAGTTTTAATTAATTGCAGCTTTTATCTTGACGTTGTCCTTTTTATCCAATCCCAGTGTCAATCTTAAGATGCGACATTGAGTTAAATTATTAGAGAGACACATTTTAGCTGAGTTAAATAAAGTTTCAGAAGGGCTTTTTAGAAAAGCACTGTTTTCCCCAAACTGATACAGTCCCCAAAGGATGTTTTACATTCCTGAGCATCTGCTGGTGAATCTACAGATGGGCCATGAGGAAAAGCAGAACAAATACTTAAAATAATCATGTTTTGCGTTGGAGTACCTGAGCTGCTTTGCAGGTTGGCTCCTGACCAAAACGAACCCCTGAATGTGCCAAAAAAAGGCAAAGGACTGACCCCCTTTTCAGAACATTTAATAAATGTACAACCTCAGAGACCTCCTGTTCCTGTTTATTAATGATCATCCCATGTCTGCTAATTAACACAGCAACTGCACAGCTGGCTTGGGGAAATGGAACTACTTCAGACTGAAGGCTTTAGTCCTGGATTAAAAATGTCTCCACCTCACTATTCCAAATGGGAGCAGTTAGATTACAGGGTCAAAAAAAGCTTGTAGCAGACTATAAACATTTCAAATCAAGTCTAGATACTCTAGAATTGCTTTTATTTTGAATATAAAAGGTTGCAATACATGTGATTTTAACTTAGACATTGCCAATAGCTCTCTGGTGTAGTCAGTAAATTTAAATTTAGCATTGCCCTTCATCTTCTCATTAGCACTGACCAACAGTCCCAGGAAAAGGAGCCAGAGAGCAGGAAATGTTCCAGGGCTCTGTGCATGTTTCTGCAGCTGGGGCACTGCCCCAGGGCAGCAGGGCTGGGTGGTTTTACTGCGTGCTGCTAGGAGCTCATTTGGAGTTAGGGATAACAAAAAAAAATCAATATATTTTTCACTTTTGGCTTGATCGTAGTAGTAGAATCAGAAATAATTTCAGTACCTCAAGCACAATAAAACACTTCAAGATTTTACAGCACTCTGTACTGAACAAAACAATCTATGCACAGTTTGGAACATTCAATCAAACACTTTTCAAATTCATATGTGCATTTTGGAACTCTTCATTGCTCTGGTTTTCTGGCATGTATCTCTACAAAGACAGTAGAAGAAACAGTGCAGAAAGGTTTAATAAGTTCAGACTGTAAGGATGGTCCTGTAAAATCCTTTTCACCCCCTTGCTGTCTGGCAGCTGGGCTCCCTTCTGCCCTGATTGCAGCTGCAGTTATTTCCATTTCCCCCATCCCTGCCTTACCTGGTGTTCTCACAACAGATGTGTCCTATCTGGGAGATTCCTCTGAACTGCCACAAACCTACCAGTGCACTCAGAATAAATTTACTTTTCCAGAATAATTGCATGGAATTAATCCAGGCTATCACAAAACCTCGGGAGAAACATCTAGTTGCAAACAGCATTTTGTTCACTTACAGTCACAACAAAAAAGAACAATCCTTTTGTATCCACAGCCAATGCTGCAGGACAAGCTTTAGCTTAACCACAGGAATCTGTTAGCAATGAGGATTTTCCTTTGTAAGCAAAGTTAGCTTTGCACTCATCTATACATTCATACAGGACTGCCTCTTGAACAGGGGGTTTGTAGATATTTTCCATCAGGAATTGCAGTGATGGCCCAAGGATGGGTTCAAACTGAAAGGGGAGATTTAGGTGAGATACATTGAAGAAATTCTTCTCTGGGAGGGTGAGGAGGCCCTGGTGCAGAAGCTGGGGCTGCCCCTGGATCCCTGGCAGTGTCCCAGGCCAGGCTGGCTGGGGCTTGGAGCAGCCTGGGACAGTGGAAGGTGGAATCAGGTGATCTTTAATGTCCCTTCCAACTCAGCCCATTCTGGGATTCTGAACTCAATGATTTTCTCTTGGTGCAAATGTCTGTCCTGGATGGTGTTTGACAGGGAGCACTCAGTGACAGATTTGGGGAGGCCAAGGGCTTTGTTTATACATGGCATTGTTTAAAATCAGATAATTAAGATGCAGGCTTGAAAAATCCCACGCTTTTTCTTTTCTTTCTAGAGGAATTCCTTATGGTGATGTCTTTGTGGAAAAAACAACTCTCCAGTCTGGATGTTCAGCTCAAGCTAAAATTAATTTCTTTTACTTCTGGAGTTACATGCAGTCCCTCTCACACATGTCCATTGAAAAGGCACAAAACCAGGTAACCACTGCTGGGCTGAAAATGTGATTTCAGACATCTCTGCTCACCTGGCTCTGAGGTGAGGAAACCTCTCTGTGCTGAGGGAGAGGGGGCAGAACCTGGGGGTCACTGCTGCCCTGTGCCTGAGCCAGGGCACAGGGAGGCTCTGGGCACTGAGCACAACAAATGTGTGGGAGCTTTTCCTCACCCACCTGAGGAAAGGGATCTCTGGGCAAGGGGAGCCTGGCAGGGGCAGCAGGAGAGGGCAGCTCAGCTCCTTTGGAGGGTGGGGATCTCCTCCTCCCTGCTCTGCACCCCGGAGCTGCTGGATGCTCTGGCTGGGTGGCTCCTGCCTGGAACCTGCTCTCCTGGGCTTTTGCAGCTGTACAGTTTGTAAACAAACTCCTGTTTATTCCTTTGCTTACCCCTGGATGCTCTGGCTGGGTGGCTCCTGCCTGGAACCTGCTCTCCTGGGCTTTTGCAGCTGTACAGTTTGGAAACAAACTCCTGTTTATTCCTTTGCTTAGCCAGTTTTGTCCTTTTTAGCCTTTTTTGTTTGTTTGTTTTTCCTGAGCAGTGCTGGTGCCCTCGCGTGGCCAATTTCATAGCTGAGAATGTTGCCTGGTAGGGTAAAATAAATATCAACACTGCAGTACTCACAGAGCCTCTCAGAAGAGAGATCTCAGAGATCTTACAGTAAAATGTGCACTGAAATGAGAGCAGGAATATCACCAGGATCTCCTTGGTCAGCCCTGCAGTCTCTCTGTACAATGCCTGCCCTCCTGCTCCTCAGGAGGGATCATTTTCAGGGACAGAGATGATGATCCCTGAAAATCCAGCAGCTTCTGCACACCAAGGGCAGTGCTGTTTACACAGCTCCTGCTGCAGGGGACATGGCTGCTCAAGGCACGTTTTTATCACTTTTTTTTGGCACTTGGCACATTTTATCTCCTGCAGAACCAGGTAGGGCAGCGAACCAGAGTCACCACAGCGCTGAACGATGCCAGAGGTGTGGTGATGAAGGGTGGGCATTGCTCATTCCTCATTAAATCATAATTGCACCTAAGAACACCTCAAGAACAAAGGCTTTGGCACGCCAGGAGAGGCTGGGACTGTTCAGAGAGCTGGCAGGGGAGCAGCCTGACAGCTCACCCCTGCCTCCATGTGAGAAGCTGCATGGATCTCCCACAGGGAGCTTGGATCAGGCCAGGGCTGAGCTCAGAGCTCTGCTCTGGCTGCCTGGTGCCACATTCACAGGCCAGGCTGCTGCTTTAGGGCATCACTGAAGTCACTTGGTGAATTGTCACTGACTCAGTGGGCAGGGGGAGCCAGCCCTTGGTGTGCATGAAAACACAATTCTGTCCAACTGCATTTAACGTGGGCTGCCAGGAACATGACACTGATTCACTCTAAGCTGTGTTTGCAGAGGTTTTCTTCTCTTAACATAATCTTTTCCTGTGATGTTGTTTCCCAGTTTCCTGCATAAAACCTCAAATTAAAAAAAAAAAAAATCATATTTACATTGTGACAGCTTGGTCATTTTTTCCTCTTGGAAAAGTTTTATTAGCAGCAGTTTTTAAACCATGCCAGAAACACATCAAGGCTATAAAATCTTTTATTGTGTTTTATTGGTAAAAAGAATGTTTTTAAAAAAATCTACTCATTGGAGTCCATCCAAAATTGGCCAGTGAAGTAAAATGCAGTAAAATAACCTGGAAAGCAGCTTCTGCCATGGGCTCACTCCATGAGTGTGAATTCAGGGACTGACTCTGAGTGCTTCACTTGTCTCCAGCCTGGAGTGGATCTTCACCCACAAATGCTGCAGATATTTATGGCTTCTCTTGCTGCAGGATTCTGTGTGAGCACATCACAAAACCTTTGGCACAGAGCCATTGTGCTTCTCCTCCCACTTTATTTTCTATCTGTGTCACTTTGTGCTGCAAAACCTCTTATCTCCAGCTGGACACCAGGGATGGAGCCACCCCTAGCAGCAAACACCTAAACCTGCTATTTATTGGATTTTTGCTTTTAGCCCCTGTGTTTTGATGAAAAAGGAGAAACTGCCTTTCCTAATTCCCTGGCAGCTGTTCAGACAATGAGACCACATCAGCCTCACACAATTCTGACCTATCTCCTCGGCTTCCTGATTCTTCATTCTTCTGAGCTACACTCTCTTTCCAACCTTGAATAGGCCTTTTCTGTCTCAGACAGAAAAATCCTTTCTTATTATACAGCCACCAGAAAACCATGTAATTTTTCCAGTGTGTGGTCTGCTGCAACTACACTGAGATATTGGAGTTTTTTCCAAATCAAAACAAAACCCACTTACAATTGTTCTTGGAACAAGAACACTTGTGTAACTGTGCTTGTATTTTTCTGTGTTACAAAATGACTTTCCTTGCATTATATTTGCTGCTTTTGGAAACTTTTTGTCCAAAGCTCAACTGGGTTTATGACCTGGTTTTGTTTTTCAGAGAAAAACATTGGAATTATGGAAGAATATTGGAAGGAAGAGAAATGAGGATGGAAGAGAAATGAGAAATTATTTTCTTTACTGTGGGGAACACCAGTGTGGTATCCTGGGAAATCTGTGGGCAGCTTCTGGAGACAGTCTCCATTGCAAGAAAACCTCCAGAGTCTGGGAGAGCTTGTGTTTGGACTGGGATCCTGAGAGAAGATGGAGAGGAGTGACTCTGAAACTTACACTAATTTCCTTAGCAGCCCCTGCACTGTTATGAAAGACACTGCTCTCATATTTTCTGCCCCTTGAGCTCACTGAGGAGCTGCTATCACAGCCACTGGCTTTATTTGGGTCATTATTTTTTTAAAAATTAAACTCTTTGAGAACCTGCCACCTCTGTTTTGCAAAGAAAGATTGTAAAGATTGGTAAGGAGAGGATAAATCTGCAGAATCTATTCTGGTTGTACTAAAACTCCAATTTTAAAGGTGTCATTTTCAAACCAGCTCCTAAACTGTATATTTTTAATGTTTCTTGGTGTGTGCAGAGAGGTGCAGAGACTTCCACCTTTTGTGGAACTCCCAGATGGTCAAAACTCCTGAGCCTTGGCACTGATACAGTCAAAGGTGCACACTGGATTTGGAATTGCCAAGCTCATGGCTGGTTAAAAACCCCAGCCACGATATATAATAAATGACAGATGTCACAGATACTCCTGGGTGCAATGAGGAAGGTCACAGAAATTTGCTTCTAAAAATCAATTTGAATTTCTCTTTTCCTGCTGACAGCTTGGTGCTAAGGGTGGGCCTCCATTTGATGTGAGCCCTGCAAGCTGCTGCAGGCTACCAGTGATTGGAATTTACTTGGATTAGTCTAATTGCTGCCTCTGCCATCATCTGTTTGCAATCACAAAGAGGAAGCTTCTGAAGCTTGGGAATGAGAGAAAATGAAGTGTCCTGACAACCACAAAACAGCAAGAAAGCTTTTGGAGGTTTTCCCATCACTGTTTGTGAGTAGGAACAAAAAGAAACAGTTATATTTTCTTTCCATTTCCATCTTTACCCTGCACCCGTGACATAAATACATCCAGCACCAAAGAATAGTGGTAATTAGTGAAGGTCCCCAAGCACTGTCAGTTGATAATGAGTAAGAGTTCATGAATTGTTTTGGAAGGGGTTGAATTAGTTCATTATTGAATTAGTTGAATTAGGTCATTACTAAAAACATACAGTTGTTCTTTCTATGGATATTCAGCTTAGATTATGAAATATCCACATTCAGGGCTTTAAATTCAGTTTTAAAACACATTTTTTCTGTGGTTTTGCCCCAGAAGGGCCCTTTCTCATGGACCAGACAGGCACAAATTGTCAGAGAGTGGACAGATAAAACACTTTAATAACTAAAGACATCCAGACTAATTTTGCTTCTGCCCAGGGCTGGAGGCTGAGGCTGGAGAGGAGGCTTTGGAGCCTGGGGACAGCCTGGGCACTGCCAGCCTGGCCTGCCCTGGCCTCCTCAGCCCTTCAGCTGGGAGCAGCTTTGAAAAACAGCAGGAAAGGTTCTGCACAGGGCACCAGGGAGCTGCAAACTCTGATTTCTGCCTGAACCCTCAGGGATCTCTGCCTGCCTGGCCAGGGCAGGTCGGGAAGGGCAGCAAAGGAGCAGACGGTTCTCTGCAGCCTCAGGAGCTGTCAGGGCTGCCAGGGACAGGAGGGCTTTGCTCACATAAGCACAGCCCGAGAAAACTCCTGTCTAAACTTTCAGGTTCCTTATTTCCTGAATAAATTTTTAAATTTCCTGGAGAAACTGAATATGAACTGGGACAATCTAAATTCCCTCACAGTGACAGTTGTTGGGTGCCATGGCCTGACCTCGTAGCTTATTTATCAAATCAAACAAACAAAACCAGCAAGAAGAAAAATGAAAAAAATCTTTTACTTTTGCTTTTTCAGGGATAAATTCAGAGACAAGACCTCACTACTGCTCCTTAGCCACTTCAGCTCAAGTTCAGGACCAAGCGATGCCCCTGGAGATTTCATATGTTCTTAAAGGGAAATATCTGCCCCTGTGCAGATATTGCACTTTGCTCCATCACACCCTTATTGTTTAAAAGGTAAATCAGTTAAAAGTGTGGCAAATTACAGCCTGGCTTAGTGAGTTCTGAGAGCCTCTGTCACTTTGCCATGGGCAGGGTTAAATACAGCCTAAACACAATTATAATAGCAATATTATTAATAGAAGAATTGAAGTGCTTAAGGTGCTGCTAAGTGGTACTTGAGATTGCATTTGTGAACTTTCTTTTAGCTACCTCAAATGAAGAATCTTAGTCCCAGTTATTTCTGAAATGCTCCAATTTGATATGATCCAAACTGATTTAGCACATTTTAAAAAGCTAAGCTACATTCTTTAGAATGAACCTTCCCATTATGCCAAAAAGTACAAATTCCAAAACATATTTGTAATAATAATAATAACAATAATAACAGTGCTGCAAACATACCAGGTTTCCAGTCTGGTGGATATAAACTGTTGGCATTGTGCATTTTCCTTTCAGCTGGCCTCTGAAGACAGCATCAGAGAGGAGCAGTGGGAGATAAGCAACACAGACCACAAGAAGGAAAAGAGATCCTAAGGGCTGTCAGAACAGTGAGTAAATGTTCTAAAAATGTTTCTAACAAGCACTTTTCTCTGAGCCTGTGCTGTAAAACAAGCAGCCTGACAGGCAATCATGGATTGATTTCCCTGACAGGATGTGCAGGTGGGACTGCAGGCTTGTATAAACTTGAAAATTCTATTTATCAAATGCTTTCATACTTGTGGAAGAACCTGAAACAACATTTTTTTCTACAATGTCTCCAAAGAAAAGTTACTTGATTTGTAACCCAGATCCAAATTAAAAGGGTAAATGTGAATTGTCTGTGAGGGGAACAGTTGTGTAGTGCCTGAGCTAAAGTCTGTTAAACCTTTGCTGATGGTTGATTAATTGCTGAAAAAGGACATTTGCACTCTTGTGTGCTGCACATTCAAAGAAGTTTCAGGTTTTTTGTAATCAAATATGACAACATTTTGGGTTTAGGTGTATTACATAACCACATGCATGTACAGAGGCCTGCAAACAGAGGTAAGAGTAATTCTTTTGCCTTTTAAATTGCAAATTTCAGTGTGTATCATCCAGAATCAAATGAGCCAGGAATAATTTCACTCCAGCCTTACTTTGCTATGTTACTTTGCTTCAGATCAGGCCTTGCTTGTTTGCCCCATGGTCTTAGAAGGATGTGCTTTAAACCACAGAGAACAAGGTTTGCAGATGCTGTGGCCACTGTTGAAAGGAAACAGATGCTTTCCCAAAGCCACAACTCAGGGCACTGCAAGGCTTGGAGCTCTGTCCCAGAGAAATGGGTTTTGTTACCATTGGTTTGCTAAAACCCAAAATATATTATACACTGTATTACATTCACATGATCTCATCCTAAGCAAAACAAGCTTGTGGGACCTCTGATTCTGATTAAGCACTGGGGCTCCAGGGACTGTGCTACCATCCCACCTCACTGGCAGGGGTTTTGTCACGAGACATTTGTTATGTTTTTGAAGCAAATATTTCTGTGATAAGTGTTATATTAAAAGCCACAAGGATGTGAATAATCGTGTTTTCAGTGAAGAGTTTAAATGGCATGCTATAAATAAAGCCAAGGCCACACATTGACTCGAAAAGGTAAAAAAAAAACCTAACCAGAAATACTGAATAGCTCTGTTCATCCTGCCCACTAAGTGGGGTGAGGCCATGGGGAAAAATAGCTTTTAATTGTATCACACAGGAGATGTGAATTAGGAGTGAAGTGGCAGCCTTCACTCTGGTGTTTCCAGCCCTTGAACACTTTTCAGCCTTAACTTAGGTGGGTGGGGAGGTTCTTATTGATTCTGTCACATGCAGCTCAATTCCCCTTGAAAGCATTGGTGATTTCAAATTTATTTTTAAAATAAATTCCATTTCATTTACTCAGTCCCAACTGCTGGTTTTTAAAGTGGGCTAGGAACGACAAATTCTCCCTGAAAAGGATGATTTGCCTTGTTGTGAAGTGAGGCTCTCAGCTGCCACCTTCACTTCTCTCTGCTCACAAAGCTCAGCCAGGGAACAGAGCTCAGCCAGGCTCCTGCAAGGAATGGTGCCCCAAGGAAAGCTGAGCAGCCTGCAGAGCTATGGAACTGCAGTGACATCAGCACTCAGACATTTCCAGTTGGCTTTCCCAGCACATCCAGGCAGCCAGGGGCTCTGGAGCCAGCTCACACTGACTCTTTATGGCTCCCCCACTGGGAACACGGCTCTGTCAGAGACCCACTGCAAGTGCTGGGTCCAAAACACAACCAGGCTCACTCTGTGCTGAGGGATTTGGGAACACAGCTCTGTCAGAGACCCACTGCAAGTGCTGGGTCCAAAACACAACCAGGCTCACTCTGTGCTGAGGGATTTGGGAACACAGCTCTGTCAGAGACCCACTGCAAGTGCTGGGTCCAAAACACAACCAGGCTCACTCTGTCTCTCAGGATTTGCCTTCCCAGCCTGGCAGTGGCTGTGTGCTTCAGCCAGGGCTTGTGTGGGGAGCAAAGCTGGAATTCAGCCTTGTGATCCCTGAGCTCTCTGACTGCTGGGCTTCTGCCTTCGTGCATCTCAGGCTCCTCTTCTGCCGCCTGGAATCCCTCCTGACACTGCTGCTGGTCCCTCCTGAGAAGCTGAAAAACTCCTTGCTCTGTTGGATTCCATTTAATGCTGATAATGCCAAGCTCCACTCTGAAGTGCTGTAAGGGCTGGAGATGGAAAACAATCTTTGATGAGGGAGTGCTGGCATGTCTGCAGCAATATTATTATTATTATTATTATTATTATTATTATTATTATTATTATTATTACAAATATGTTTTGGAATTTGTACTTTTTGGCATAATGGGAAGATTCATTCTAAAGAATGTAGCTTAGCTTTTTAAAAACGTGCTAAATCAGTTTGGATCATATCAAATTGGAGCATTTCAGAGATGACTAGGACTAAGATCCTTGATTTGAGGTAGCTAAAAGAAAGTTCACAAGTTCTTGAGTATCACTGGTGATTCTCCAGGATGGTTCATGCCTTTAACACCACCTGAAGGCAATCCAGCACTCTGAGCCCTGCTTTACACGTGGGAAGATGTACTGGACAGGATAAGAACTGGTTTTATGCTTTCTTAGTGCAGCAGAAGTGGGGCAGGAACAGAGGAATGCATTGAGGTTCTTGAGCCAGAATGTTTTACCTTTCCTTGACTGGTCCTTTTTTTGGAGAAAGTCATCTTGCTCAACCTTCCCCCATCTCCCTACTAATGTCTTTCCAGGTAGAAATAATATTTGGGATCTGAGATTGTGCCTTCTGAAGTGGTTTCCATCTTGCTGTCCTCCTAAGAGAACTTTAACCTTTATTGAATGATCATGTTCAGCTACATATAATTACAAATCCATGAAAAAACAAGTCCCCTTGTATTTGTACACACTGCAGCAAAATGTACCTTTAGGGAGAAAACATTGCTTCAGTGTGACTGTCTGAATTTATTGGCTATTAGAAGCCTTACAGTGTATGGCTCACATTTTAGAACTCTTGATTTCAAGCTTAATGTGGTCAGGAAATATAAAAATACATTTATTTATGTCATCTACTAAAAATCTCAACCTATGTTACTGCGAGTAGAACCCAATCTGTGTTTATGTTGGAGATGAATGATTGGTTTGTAGCTGCCTGTGTTTCTAGCCAGGCTCAATGGAATGATTCTGCAGTACAACTCTGTGTGTGTTTCTTTTTTTAAAACTTCTTTTTATTTACTGCATGTGGCAACAATTTCCTTCCTCCCAGAACCCACTGCCCAGTTCTCAAGGGCAGTGCAGCTGTCTGATAATAATTATTATTATTATCAGGCTGTGCACATGGAGTGCTAGATTTACTGAATTGTTCAAGGTTGTCAAAATCCAGGCAAATATTTCATTATCACTGATACCTGTTCACTGGTGCAAGCTTGGATTTGATTTGCTTTCCCAAGTCTTTGCAGCTGGTATTTGCACAAGCTTTCCTTGTTATTAAACTGCAGGAACATAGATCTGAACAGAATTTCTTCTCAGACATTTGATGACTGGATGTCTGTGTCAGGCTGCAGCAGCTTCCCTGTGGCACCTTCGTTCCCTGGAGCTTTAGTTCTGGATTAGTTCCTGGGCTGAAATCCCCACAGAGGGATCCCAGCTGAGCTTCCTCGTCCCAAGAACCAGGTCTGGTTCCCCTGAGCTGGGACTGCAGAGGGTTTGCTGGCTTTTCCTGCAGCAGGCACAGCACATTTCACCTTTTTGTCCAGCAAATTTCCCATCCTGTGTATGTGGACAATGAATGTGAACATAATAATTTCCTTTTAAATGTGAAGGCTCCCTGGTTGAAACACCAAGTCCAGGCACCTGGGGCTGTTCTGCTCCCTGTGAACAGAACACCTTTGTTGCCTTAGTGATTGTAGGATCAAACTCTGAGTTTCAAACACGTTGAAAGTAAAATTTCTTTTCCCTCTGAAAGTGAGGGTGAATAACCAACTCAGTAAAAAAGGTGTACAGAATACAGAGCAGAAAAAGCCATGAAGATCTGGGGTAAAAATTCAGGGAAAGAAAAAAACATCATTAAAAGTCTTGCTTGGGAGTCCAGAAGTTTGCCAGAAAATCAGAAGCTGAGGTTGGTGAAAAGGATTGTGGGACTTCTTTGAATAAAAGCAGAAGAATTGAGGGAAAGCTAAATCATTGTGCCTGGAACCTTCATATCTTCCATACCATACTCCAAAATGAGGTTTGGAACACTCATCCACCTTTCCAGCTACTGGGGAAGTCACACCTTGGGGTTATTCACCCAGGGAGGAAATCATGTTTTAAGTGTCTTTGGGTTTCCATGTCTTCTCTACTTTGTGTCTCCCTTCATACATAAAGACTTTTAAAACAACATTAATGTGTGTTACAGAACTGAAAATAATAGAAGTGTAGGGTAATTCTTTCATGAGGCTATTTTTAAATTCCTATTTGCACTAATTTAGTTTAAAAAGTCATACCTGCATCTGTCAGTATCAGAGCTCTGCTCATCCTTCAGTGTTGTACTTAATTTTTGTTTAAAGATACTCTGAAATTATGGGAGAGTGTTGATCATTCCAATATATATTTTTTAATTAAGATGTTCTCATGAGTGCCATCACTCAGCAAACAATCCCAGTGCTTTAGTGGGACAATAAATATGTGTAGAGCTCCCAGCCCTTGCAATCCAGTATGAAGAGCTGGGTGATTTTAAAGGAGCTGCTTTGTTTGCTCTAGGAATTCATCCATCTCTGGGGCAAAACTTCCAGTTGTTTTAACAGTGTGTGTCAGGATTACCAGCCAAGTTCTGAATATTCTCAGCTCCTCAGGCCAACCCCTAAATTCATACTGTGAAGAAAAAAAAAAAATAAAAGAGGAAAAAAACCCACAAAACCAGTTTGGGAAGGCCTTTTATGGGTGTGCTTGAAAGAAAATCAGCCAGAAATAATGTCCACCAAGCAATTCCATGTAGGAAAACGGGACAGTTCTGTAAAACAAGGCTTGAACCCCAGCAGCAATGGAGAGTGTGTTGTTCTGCATGGGCTGTCTCTGGATATGCCCTTTATGAAGGTTTTTGACTTCTATAAGGATTTCTGCACAGATTTGCCATAAAGTAACCGAGGTCTCCTGGGCTCCTCTGCCTTGTCCTGCCACAGACAGCCCTGGTTTGGGAAAGGAGCCATGAGGGAAAAAAAAGAACAGGCTCCTTTTGTAGCTAATAACTTCCTTTAATTGGTAATTAAGCTGCCTGCTACTTATAAATGTCAATAAAGGTCAAAATATTTAGAAGCAGAATTGTTTTAGTGGCTTCCCATTTCTCATTGCATAAGCTGCCTGCTCAGACCACACACAGGCACCATTTGAAGATGGTTTGGATTTCAGAGCCCTCATCTTCCCACCAAATTCTTCTCTAAAGCAGCCCAGAAGGGACAGAGCAGCTTTAGGCAATAGGAGGGAGGATGTGAGCGGAGGCTGCTGGGTGAGCATTCCTCACATTTTGGAATTGCACCGCAGGCGCTGGGCTGGAGCAGGAGGGCTGGCCAGATGGTGCTCTCATTTATTCCTGCATCCCGGGAAAGAAAGGGGCTGCATCCCATCCGTGTGCAAAAGCACTCAAGGAAAAGCTGCCTGCTAACAGATTAAACACCAACTGCAGCTTGGAAATGAGAATTAGTGTAAATCCTGTTGTTTCTGTCGAGCGGGGAAAAGTACAGAGGGTTTTGCTTGGGGAGTTAACATGTACAAACACTTATCCTCACTGCATGGATCTGCTGGTTTTGGGAGCACTCTTCCCACTGAAATTAATCAGTTTACAAGGGGGCAAGTGAGGGGACATTTGGCTTTGAAGAGTGCAGAGAATGTATTCCCAGAGGGATCTTTGATCTTTTTATGGTGTTTTGTTTCTGAAGTGTGTGTGTGTGTCCTGCAGGGACTTGGCATTTTGGAAATCAGAGCCGTGGGGACTAGACTTTGATATTGCACTGAATATAGCTGGAATAGTAGAATATGAATATGGCCTCCCTTTTAATGCTTTCCCAAAGGATCCTCAAGAAGCTCAGAGCCTAATTTACTATTCCATGAGCTCTCTGTGTAGGATGGGCTGGGGTTTTATGGGAGGACAATGCACTGGTGCTTTGTTGAATCTGGAGGTGGAGATGAGCTGACCAGGATGTCAGGTAGAGCTGGGAATGGGAAATCTTTCCTTCCAGACTAAACTGGGCATGTTGGTGAGGGTGCCACACGCCCCCAGATCAAGTTTACTCATTCTGGATAGGTGGGAGACCTGAAAATGTCCTGGAAGGGGAGATATCCTCTTGGCACATTGATCCTTCCTGGGAAGTTCCCACTGGAGCCCCCAGGCCAGCCAGGCCCAGCTGTCACTGGAGGCCAAGATTCCATGGGCTCCTGGGTGTGGAAAATCATTCCAGCCACGTGGAATCTCCAGCTTTTCCTGGGGCAGGTTTGCCCACTGGCTGCACCCTGTGATCCCTGTTGGGATTCCTTGTGGAATCTCCAGCTTTTCCTGGGGCAGGTTTGCCCACTGGCTGCACCCTGTGATCCCTGCTGGGATTCCTTGTGGAATCTCCAGCTTTTCCTGGGGCAGGTTTGCCCACTGGCTGCACCTGTGATCCCTGCTGGGATTCCTTGTGGAATCTCCAGCTTTTCCTGGGGCAGGTTTGCCCACTGGCTGCACGGTGTGGTCCCTGTTACTGGGTAACTGATCAAACATTGCTGCTTTTACAAATAAAGGTACTTTTGCCATAAAAACATCGAGCCAGGGGACCACAAGGCTCTCGTGCTGATGTGACTCCTGCTGCCTTGTTTGCTCCCTGTGTCAGCCCCAGATGTTTTCTGCAAAGATTTGAGGAAGTGGCTGTGAAGAGCAGCTTTAGAGATCCTTAGTAGCTTTCAAAAGCCAAAAATGTTCTCTAAAATCAAGAGGTTTTGTTAAAGACCATAAGCTTAAAGCAGATAAGTATGCTTTCAAAATTCTTTGTTTCCTAGGTGTTTTAGAGTCATTGGAATATTTGTATTTATTTTCTTCCAAACTTTTATTCTGTAATTGTGATGGAGAGAAGCTTCTTATTAAAAACTCTGAAAACAGAGCACTATGAAAATTGCTTTTATTATTTCAGAAGCTTCTCATTTGCTAATAATACAAGTAATTATCCCAAAAGAGCAATAGGACTGTTTGACCAACAGAAAAATAATGTATATTTTGATATTAAAGACACAAACATGAGTTAAATAGCATTTTGAGAGTTTGGAGATGAAGTTTGTATTGCTCCATCTTTCATAAATCCTCTCATCATTTGAGAGCCAGAAATGGACAAATGAAGATAAACACTCAAGGAATTTAAACTTTCATTTTCATCTCACAATTTCTGTAACATGATGAGGGTTTGTCCTGGTCCTTCTGCTAAAACTCTTCCCCAGTACCAGCACAGCCCTGCACCAGGCAGGATTTCTGTCTGTGCCTCCCTGTCTGCCCCGATACATCCCTGTCCCACATCCTTCAGCTGATGGAATTTGCAGATTATTGGAGGAGGAACAGAGGAATGGGAAGGATGTCTTATTTCTTACATCATGATTCTGTGCATCTCCAGTGGTACTGAAGGAAAAAACAAAAAGAGTGAAAGAAAATGAGTATAAGATTAAAAACCAAAATATATTTAAAAACAGAGGACGAAAGAAAATAATTCAAAAGGCTGATTATTATGCTAAAATAAATCTATATATTCTCCTGAGATACAGGTAAGAAGCAGTGAAGGACTGGGGAGGAAGCTGGGAGGAGCTGGGCTTTTCCTTTCCCTGAACCCATCTCCTTGTCTCCCTGCAAGTTTTTGTGTAGCTTGGATGGTGTGGAAACGCCTGTGATCACTCCTTAGGAATTCTTTCCTGTGTTCCTTCCTCTCCTCATGCACACACAGTAAATCCCTGCTGTCAGTCCTGCACCCCTGTGCTCACAGAGCGCTGAGCACTGACAGCTCCAGCCACCAACAAATGGTGCTGCACATTTTCCTGATGGCTTCCCAGCACCGAGTGTATGATTTAGATCCTTCAGCCTCCCAAGTGCTCCACTGGGTGTCCTTTAATATTGCATTATATTACTCATGATGCATAGTCGATTCCACTGCTTCCATTTACTTTAGCAATGATAAATGGCACAAACCGGACCAGGAGTTTATAAATTTTAAGTGCTGTGTAGGCAACTGTTACCCAGAGAAATTTTCAAACTGTTTGTTACTTTGGATCATGGAAAAATTGCTTCCAGAAGCTTGGTTAATGAGTTTCAAAACAGGGTAAAATGCATGAATTCTTTATGACTAAGAAGCATATTAGTGTCAAGATTTTCCCTTTGTCAATTCTGCACAGTTAATATTTAAAAAGAGTTACAAAAATATAGCAGAAAAACTCAAGGAACTTGCAATTTAGTTTTTTCTCACTGTAATGGCTTCCTAAAAACTGTTCAGCTGCAGGGGCAGGGCTGGAGCATCGTGGCCGTGTGTGTGGAAAGTTGAGGCAGCTGCAGTGAGCTGTGCCCTGGTCAGAGTGGTGTCTGTGTCTGGAGTACCCCAGAGTGGAGGGAGCTGGAGTTTGTGCCCTGTGCTCTGGCAGTGCTGCTTCCCCGGGCGTGATTTGGGCACTCTGTGAATTCCTGCTCCCTCTGGCCATGGATGAGCCACGCTGCAGGATGGAAAGAGGGCTCCTGGCCTGCTGTCTGTGCTGCTGGGATGGTAAAGGCAGCAAAGCAGGAGGACAAAGGAAATTGGGAAGGAGTTAAGGAGCATTTACAGGATCCAGTTCTCCCCATTTCCCATAAACAGCGAGGTGAAGCACTCAGTGAGAGGAGCATGGGGTGATGGCTTTTCTGCACGGAAATGCTGGACTTTGGGCATGGAACACAGCCAGAAATGTTCATTCCTATTTAACCCTCGCAGGAGGGGCCACTTGTGTCCTGCCTGTCAGAGCTCACAGTCCCCAGAATCAGTCCTGAGGAAATCGGGCCTGCCCAAACTCCAGCAGGGCTTGACAGAGGGGATCATGGCTTTAAACTGCCAGGGGGCAGGGGCAGATGGGATATTGGGAAGCAATTCCTGGCTGGCACGGTGGGAGGCCCTGGCACAGGTGCCCAGAGCAGCCGGGGCTGCCCCTGGATCCCTGGAATGTCCAAGGCCATGCTGGACAGGGCTGGAAGCAGCCTGGGATGGTGGAAGGTGTCGGTGCCGTGGGGTGGAACGAGGTGATCTCTAATGTCCCTTGCAACCCAAACCATCCCGGAATTCCGGCTCGGACGAGCGAGCGGTGCCAGGAGCCGGCAGCGACCGCACGATGGCAGCGTGGGACCGGCGCTGCGGCCGCGGGAGCCGGGAGAGCCCCGGGGGCACCGCCGGGGATGGTGGAACTCCCGAGGGGACCGGAACCACAGGGATCGGGGATTCGGGAGAGCCCCGGGGGGACCGGGAACCACCGGGGTCGGGAGAGCCAGGACCATCCCGGGACCGCTGAATCCCGAGGATCGGGGAGAGCCAGGACCATCCCGGGACTGCGGAGGGAACGGGAGCATCCCGGGGCCATCCCGGGGCCATCCCGGGGCCGGGGCAGCCGCTGCCCTGCGCAGCACACTCGCCGCTGTGCGAGATCATCTTTAGCCTCGTGCTCTCCCCCTGCGAGCAGCCGCTGCAGCAGGCCAGGGTTATTTTAAACGAGACTTTGACATGTTGCTTTGCTGTGTTTTGTGGTTTCCCTTCCCCCCAGCCCAGCTTTGTGGGGCGGTGGCAGAGGTGGAAGCCCAGCGGTGAAATGGGAGCTCACGGGAATATTTCGGTTTGCAGAGGCTCCTGCACTGCCCAGCATCCCAGAGCTGGACAGGATCCGTCCAGGCTCCAAGGAAACCCTCCATAAAGAGCCCAGCCTTCAAAGCCGTGGCTGGGAAAGCACGTGGGCCATAGGCACTGGGCAGGATCTTTAAAAGTCTGCAAAAATAAGGCAGAACTGCTCATATCTGCAAAAATAAGGCAGAGCTGCTCATATCAGATCCATCTGGTAGAGCTGCACAAAACCATCCAGGCAGGCTTTGCTCTGTTCCCTCCAAACTGTGCTTACATTATATACATTGTCCCTATTGTGCATTGTAGGGGATGGTCTCTCTCAAATGCCAGCGTCTTCTGGCTTTCATTTGTTCCCAGACCTCCCACCAAGTGGCTGCTGATTGAAACCCTTTTTACTCTCCTGCCAGGTTTAGCAAAAAGGGCTTGGTGTACTCAGGGCCTTTGATCTATCTGGGATGAACATTTTCATTGAAAGAGGTGGATGAGTCACTCTGTATTTGACACGGAGCTATCTTGGAATACCTCTGGATTTACCTTTTCAACCTCTTTTGTATTTTTTTTAATTTTTTTTTTTTTTTCATGTGGCTATAAATATTTTTCTCTGCGAGAAGCATGAAGCTCTTTTTTGGAAATGAAAGAGCCCTATTCCAAATAGGAAAAACACACTTAGCTAAGGTTTGTGCAGTGCATATTTAGTGGTGGAAGGTGCTGTGTTGGCCCTGCCTTGCTTTTCAATACAATATCCTGCAGTGTGAAATGAATGGCTGTATTTAGAGGTATCTGGAAGTGATGACTGATGTTTGGAGAAGTTACAAGGCTTTTCCTTTTCCACATGAACTCTCCAACCTGGCATTTCCACAGCAGTGAAATACTTCTGGGGCTGAGATCATCTGATTATTATTTCCTGTGTCATGTGCAGAATTTATTATTTTGTTGAATATTACAAATATATTCTTAAGTTGCCTGAGTTTGGGGTTCTTCTGCAAAGTTCACTGGCATAACAGGGATATTGGACTGGCAAAAATAAGTTTCTCTCCTTGGATATTATTTTGCTGTGATTAGTGAATGAAAGTCGCAAATGAAGGAGGGGAAGGGAGAGTGAAAGTCCCCAAAAATGCTATGAAGGTATTCTGTAAAAATTAAAATAAGTTTTTTTGCACTAATGACTGCTAAAAGCCAGAAATTTGGACTTTCTATTTGCTTCAGTGCCCAATTATTTTTTTTTTCTCTTCTTTGGGAAAGGTGAACACTTCTGTGCTAATGCAGGATTATTCCTGGTCACAGCAGAACCAGTGCTGCTGCTGGGAACTGCAGAGGGCAATGGGCTCATTGCCTCAACTATTTTTATCAAGATTTTTAATCCATTTTATACCTCTAAAAACTGAAACAAAACAGACTAAAATCTTAAATTGCCCAAAGAAGTTCCAACCCAGGGCATTCTGTGATTCTATAAAATCCAGTAAAAGCTCTTCTAATAAACTGTGACATTAAAATGCCAATTAAAATGTCTGTGCAAGCATTAAATCAGGATATCAGAAATAGTGAGAGTTATCTCCCAGCTCAATGCTGTTTTTTAAACTGGGAATAATTCTCTAAAAACTGACTCAAATGCCACGTAGGTCTCCTGAGCTGCCTTGTGTGTGCTCAGAGCAAGGTCTTTTTGGGCTCTTTTGCTTACAAATAGAGTGGGAGAATAAATAATTTAAAAATTGGCATCTGGATTGTTGCAGTTTGTGTATTTGTAACACCACCCATATTTCTTCCTCTCTTGTTTTGTAATATTGCATGGTATGTGGGTCTTCATTAAGGGATATTTTGTCCCTTGGCTTTTTCTGCACATGATTACACAGTAGCCATCCGTTCCCAACATCTGTGTTTATGAAAACCTTTCCAATAAATCTGTGCAGAAGGGAACTGTCCACATTTCCTCCGAGTCCTGCAAGAGATGCTGTTTTTCTTTGTGATGAATTGGTTAAAGATTACCCGGCTGAGATGTTTGCATTTGAGGTGAATCTTCAGCATGACTCCAGAACTGGATTGGGAATGGGCAGGCAGTGCCTTTAGGGCTGAGTGCAACCCCAAAATCCTCATCCTGGATGGCAAAGCCAGCTCAGGTGTCCCCAGGAGAACACCCCAGGCATGGCTTGGGCCATCAGCTGCTCTGCCTGTGTGTCACCCTCTGTTCCTGGGGCTGGCAGCTCCCACACTCCCCCAGGATCAGACCCCCTTGGCACAGACCATCAGTGTGGGATTTTGGCCAGCACTGCCAGCTCTGTGACACAGGGCCCTTCCCAGGCAGATTTTTGGCTCCCTGACTGCAGTCACACGAGGGTGCACAGCTCCAGTTGTGGCTGTGGAACAAAAGCCACCAAGTGTCCCCGTGCTGGGAGGGAGCTTGTGAGCACAGCAGCAGCCAGGCAGGGCCTCCTGCTCCTGCTCCTCTCACACCCAGCATGTTTTGGAGCTCATGGCTGTGAGTGGCACCAGGGAGGGGCAGGCTGGGAGTCCAACCTCACAGGTGATGCCAATCTGGGCAGAATCGTTATTAGTTTATAGGTGCCACCTGAAAATCTTTACAGAGCTAACGAGCTTTTGTCAGGGGGCAGGAGTAGCTTGGAAATGCTTTTGTGGGTGGTAAATTTTGGGTGGCTCACCCTGCTCTGGATGTCTCTAAGGGCCAGGAATTATGGAGAGGAGCTGGCTTTTGAAAAGCTTCACCACTCAGCTTTTGATCAGCCAGGTAATGCTGCCTTTAACTCTCAGGGTGCTTGTGCTCTATGGTCTGTGGCACATTTATTGCAGACTAAATTCTCAACTATCATCAGAACTATTTGTCTGTTCTGCAAAATTTGCAGAAACAGAGGCTGGTGCCCTCCAAACTTCTAGATTCAGGACTTACTGTTTGTCTTTGAATAACTTTTGTTAACATTGGCAACAGGGCCTGGGTTAATTTGTCTTGGGACTGGGAATGTTGAACAGGTGTGAGGACAGGGGTGTCTGAGGTGGTTTTTTATTTCTTTCTGTGTCTGTGCTCAGTGGCTTGGCCAGACTCAAGGATGGTGCAGAGGGACTGGGTTTGGAGTTGAGTAATTTGACCTGAGGAGTTACACAGAGATTTATGAATCAGGAACTGGTCACTGCTGGATTAAATTCAGTCAGGTGGAATTAGAGCATGAACCCTGACTCCTTGGGGCTGAGAGCACCTTCAGTTTCCTAGCTCATACTCACCAGGAGACAAAACCTGAACTACAGACCTGCTCATGCTCCTGTGTGTTGTCCCTACAGCCATTACATGGCACTGAAACCACAACTCTGCCCCCGTGGAACCTTAAAAGATATTGAAGAAATTCTTACCGATGCTCACTTTCTGGTCCTTGTACAAAGGATTTGTTCCCTGGCAGTCACTTGCCCATCAATAAAGCTGCAGTATTTTGTCTCTAATCCCAGGGAGAGCCACTTCTCATGAAATTAAGGAAATGTCTTGCTTTTCTCTAATGTGAAAAATCAGACTTTTGAGGGCAGTATATCATTATCTTCAAACTCCTAGGGCTCCCCTTTTCCTGATATAAGTAGTCCTGAACTGAATGCTTCCTGAGCATTAAGAAACAAACATTTTGCTCAGTTTCTCCTCCAGAGTCTCAGGAATTCAGTGGGAAAAAGGCTCAGTGCTTTGTGGAGATGTCATTATCTGTCAGCTCTCTTTAAATTCCTTTGAGGGATTTTTATAACATTGTTTTTCCTTTCTTCTCATTTGTGTTTTACATACAAGTCCTGGTATTTTGGTTTAGCCCACAAACAACATGAAGCCTTAATTTTTCCTGCCTACTGCAAACCAGACTTTTCCCCAGCCTCAATTATCCGGAAGGGAGCTGCGGATGTAAAACCACACCAAAAAGTTTGAAGCCCATACAAAAGCATTTGAGTTTCTTGTACGAGCCCCTGTTCCTCAGTGTGTGTTGTCTTTGGGCCACCTTGTTTTTCACCATGGCAGAGGTGATGCCCATTTTGCCATCATCATGGTTTTTGCTGAGGAGAAAAGAGCTCTCCACAGCTTCTGTAGAATTTCTCATTTTTATTTCTGCCGTAGAAACCCAACCTAGAACTGAGGTTATGACAAACTGGTTGTGTGCAACTCTTCCTTCCAGTGTCCAGTTTGATTTCTAGGAAGAAATTTTTGTTTAAAGGGATGAAAGTGTTTGTGTGCTGTGCGTGGGCAGCTTCAGCAGGGATGGCTGTGCAAGGCATTCCTTGATCACCTCAGTCTGCAGCCCTGCAGTTCCACCTGAGCTGCCCCTGACTGCAGTTTATCACTGCTCAGGCTGTAAAATGGGCTGGGTACAGGCTCTGGAGCTGCTCAGGTGATGGGATCTGCAGAGATGAGGTGACACTGGACAGGGCAAACTTCCCCTGGCTTGCCCAAGCTCCCTCAGGAAGAATCCACAGAGAACAGCAACAATAAATGGCATTTAGATCTCTCTGTTATGCACCAGAGCTATAATGCCCATTTTATTTCTTATTGTTTGTTTCTTACTGAGCTGCAGGGATCAGGGAAAATACAGTCAGGAAGAAGTTCAGTCCACAATGCTCTGATATTTGCATTTTCTGCCCCAAAGCGTTTGCTGCTGGGAGCCACTGGAGACAGGATGCTGTTCTATATGGACTTCTGATCTGATGCAGGTTGATTGTTTTCCTGCTTTTAAATACTTTAGGGTTGGATTTTGGCCAGATCTCCTGGGGTCTATATGAAGATAACAAATCAAAATGTCTTCCCCAAGGAGCAAACAATTTAAGCACAAGACAAGAAAGACACAGGAACAGAGACAGTCTGGGGAGTATTAAGAACAAGTTTAAAATTTCCAGCTATTAATGAGAAAAGGTCTTTCATTTTTCATCCAGCTCTGGGGAGGACATCTGAAGAGTTTGGATTTCAGTTTCACGGTCTGGGAAGCCGTGCTGGCAGCATTGTTGTTTATCTCTCCTGAGAAACAGCATGCTTCAAGTTGATTCTCTATCGCATAAAGGTTTAAGAAAAATATTTTGTTTGCTGCTTTCTCAGCTGTGCACAGCATTTGTCTTCATCCTTTGCTGGTATAATATTATAATAGTTTCTTGTAAGTGCTGAGCCTTTACTGCTGACAGCTGCTGAGAAATGATGCTGTCATGAATCATGCTTGCAAACACAGTTCTGTGATGTGACCAGTTCTCAGCCCCCATAATTAACAGCCAATTACTTCCTCTCCGAGAAGCCAAAACTCCAACAGATGAAAGAAATAGTGTTGTGGGAGCAGATGTGTTGTATCAGTTCCTGTGTCCTTTGCAAACAGACAAACACTGGCTTACATGGGAGTGCAGCAGTGGAAGTCCCTAAAACCACGCCTGGGTTTGGCCATCTGGGCTCCGAGTGAGCAATTAGAGGGAAAGGGAGGAGGAGGAGGAGGAGGAAAGGTCCATCCCAGCTCGGCTGCAATAACAGCAGGTCACCATTTCAGAGTTTGCTGCCCGTTCCCTGGAGGGCACAGCCCGTGTTTATTGTGGGGGTGTGCACGGGGAGGGGAGAGCTGCAGGCTGAGGGTGCCAAAACCCGGCTGGGACGGTGCCAGTCCCGGCTGCAGCTTTCCTTTAAGCAGGACACCAAAGCTGAGCCTCCTCCAGCTGCACTTGGTGTGGCACAAAGCAGTGAGACACAGCTGGGGAATGGGAGCCAGCCCCTCCTGAGCACAGCCTGCAGTCAGTCATTTACTGACTTCTCCTCTTTATAGATTTTTTTTTTAGCAGAATTTAATTTTTCTTGGTCCACTTGTGTCATCTGTGCAGGACTGATTTCCTGGGAGCAGGTTTAAGCCTGTAAGATGTTCCCAAACTTTTTGCTTTCTCTTTGTTCCATCATTTCGTATGTGCAGTACTTGACTGAGCAACTAAATTCTCTATCCCGAAAGGCTGGCTGGGAATTTGTAAGTAGAAAGAGTTAAATCAGGATTCAAAAGGAGCATTTGCTCTGGATGTTTCATTATCAATCTTCCACATAGTCCTTGGTTTTGTCAACATAACATTCACTGTCAATATTCATTAATATCACAAAATGTATGCAGATATAATAACGACCTAAAATTAACTAAAGGGTTCTTTTTATTTGTTTTATCATAGCTGGTGTAAGGGTGGTGGTGCCACCAACCTCCTTTCCATAAACATGTGATGGAATTTTAATTAAAACTTTATAATGATCTCAAACTGTAAGAATAAAAGTGGGGGTGAATGCTGTTGTAGTAAATCTGTGTGTGCCATGAAATGAGCATTCTTAAATATTCTGCAGTATTTTTTAGCTCTGGATCTCCTCAAAACTGCTACCAACTGTCTGGTTTGGAGAAAGCTACTTTCCTGCCTCTGCTGCTCCTATAAAATGTGTTCAGAACATTTACAGGAGGCTGGAGGAGTTAGTATTTCTGCAGATCTGTAAACATTTGAAAATGTAAAATATTTGCAGATGTAGTGCCATATGTAACTCCATAACAAATTTTTATTCCTTGTATACTAAATTTCTGAATAGCAAGAAGTCTCTTGGCTGGCTGCTCCTCAGCTGTGAGACTTTGGGAGATGCTTTTTTGGGGATGAGTCATGCAGGCTGTGCTCCCAAGCCAGGCTTTACCACCTCCCGCCCCGGTTTGTTGCTGCTCTCACATCCAGAGCGGTGCAAAGCCAGAGCCTGCTCCTGCCTTTGAGCATCCTGTGTTCATCTGGCTCTGTGATTCACGCTCTGGGATCAGCCCCACTTCACAATGGATCAAGGAACAGGCTCTCTTGCCTTTTAACCTTCTGTAATTTGTACCAAGGCTTTCCTCTGCAGTTGCAAAATCTGCATGTGTGAAAGCTTTGCTCACCAGCAAACCCTGTCAGCCTGACCAAAACTGAGTTTCATGATGTGCTATTTGGATTATGAGAGTCTCCTTCTCTCCCCACCACCCCTCCTCCACAGGATTCAAAAAGTTTTGTGCAGTTTAACTGTGGCTCTCCCCCTTTAGAGCTGCATGATTCTAATGAAATAACTCACAGCTCATCAGCATTATCCTGGGTTTATGGAGAATGTGGCACTCAAATTCAGGCTTTCTGGTCAGCAGAAATCCCCCTCATCTAATGAACAAATAGAGTGCTTTTCCAAGGGAGAAATGCTTTTGGATGAAGGTGAGAGCCTGAGAAAAACTCGAAAATTGCCTTTGCTGGTCAATATGCCTGTAAGGAACTGATCAGCTTCCTCAGGGCTCCAGCAGGACCCAGGCCAGCCTTGTGCTCCTGGGCCACTTCCAAGTGCCATCCCAAACCACTTCCTCTCTGTTCAATGTTTTCCTAGTGTGCTTCCCTCCCATTTATCTTCATCTCCCTGCCACTGGCAGCCCAGGAGGGAAAGCAGCTCATGGAGACAGGGCCGTGGTGCTGGGTGGCAGAGCTGTCTCTGCCCCAGAGCATGGGAAAATTGATCCAGACTGGACATTCCTCCCCATTCCCAGCGAGCCTGGTCCAGGGCAAGAGGAACTTCCCAGCCCTTGGTGTCTCTATCAGCCTCCCAGCTGTGCTGATATCCCGCAGGAGGACAAAGCTGGAAGTGCAGTTCTGATTTTGGAGATGGCTTTGGGCTTTGTTTCTGCTGAGTTTCAGTTTACAGGAAGAGCTTTGTCAGTTTTTGGTGAGAACTGGACCTCTAAAACCCATTGCTGGGAATGTTGTACCTGCAAAAGTCCCAGAGATTGCCCTGGAGGCTTCACTCACAGCACTGCTGGTGAGAGGGGCTCAAAAGGCAGAATTGCTGCTTTAAATTTTCTATATCCCCTGTCTCTTAAAACCATTGTAATCAGTTTATTTTAGGACAAGCTGTCCAATGACATCCTGGTCATTAAAAAAAAAAAGGAACAGGAAATTCTGAATATGAGTCATGCCTTTGTCTTAGTGTTTTTCAAGGATTTTTGGAATTTATTAAAAAAAAAAAAGAAAAGGAAAAAAAAAAAAGAAATCCTTGATGTTGACAGAAACAACCTCAAAGTCCAAGAACTGAGAAGTCCCTTAACAAGGAAAGAATGTCTGTTAACTCTATTATTTACTTGGTATCAAGTCTTTCTGATTAACCAAAACCCCACAACTCTCCCAAACCCCACAACTTCCAGGCTCATCCTTGGGTTTTGGGGACAGACCCAGTGTCCTGGATACTTCTCTTCCACCTGGGAAAGCTGAGTTTAATGCTTTGGTGGTAGGAAAGGTCTGCACTGTGGGCCACTGCAGAAATCCCAGATGTTCCTGAATATCAGATGCTTTAGGAACATGCAGGGATTAATCCTGTGCTCCCATCTGGAGCTCCCAGACTCCTGATAAATCGTGGATGTAGCTGCCAGCTCGCTGCATTCCAAGGGCAGAAGCAAACTGCTGTGGAGCACTATGGAAAATGGGAGCACATTGGGAGAGACTGAGACCCTGCAGAGGCTGGAGCACTCAAGCCAATCCCTGTCACAGGTCTTTTAATAATTGAAGACAGAGAATTATTCACAATCACATGAAAAAAGCTTGTATCAAAGTAGTATTGAAAATTTACTGTAGTGAACTGTACAATTTCCCTTGTCTTCCTCGTGCCTTTCATGAGGAATCAACAGGAATTCTACAGAGGGATGGAGATGAAACCATACATCCTCTGGTTGTCCTGAAGTCCTTTGCCAGGAGATTTTAGAGCAGTCCTTGTTCTCAGGAGGGGCATTGTCTGTTTTTTGTGTGAGATGAGGCTGCTAAGTATTCATCCTCAAGTGATGGAATAAATTTCAAATAAAGGTGAAGCTGCATTCAGACAGGTACTGACCAATGCAGAAACATTTTTACCTACCCCAGCCACCCTGAAAAACCGTGTCAGGCTCTGGCATTGCAGCACTGCTGTAAGAGTTACAAAAAATTGAAAGGGAAGATTGCAAGATGAGCTGTTGGTGGGGTAAAGAGCTCCTGTCCTCCTTGGAAGAGGAGCCTCAGGTGGAGGTGTGTCCTTGGCCAGGGCACCAGCAGATGGTGCTCAACAACACGGAATGTTCTCCTCCCAGAGCTCTGCAGGGCTGCTCCTTCCAGCCCTGTCACTCAGCAGCTCTGTCACCCCGGGCAGTGAGAGCTCTGGCTCTCTGGAGTTATTCTGCATCCAGGCTCGGAGGGAAAACACGTGGCGTGGGCAAAGGTGCGAGGCAGAGCGCTGAGACAGGACAGACCCTGAGCACAGCGATGGATGGGTGTTGAGTGAGGGATCCCCTTGTCCTGGTGGGGACCGTGGACACGCTGGGACTGGGGAACACACCCAGCTTTGCCTTGTGCTCCTGACACTGAAACAGCCGGGTCACACTCACTCCTGTACTGCTCCTGCCACCCCATTTCTGCCTGGGATCACTGCTGTGGGACACTGGGCAGTGTACAGCAGGAAAATCTGTTTGGTCAGGGCTTGTTGCTGTTGCTTTGCCATGGGTTTGTTTTTTTTAAACCCCTACTGTACACTTGGAAAAGGGATCCTGTGCCCCGAGTCAAGTGAATTAATGTTTTGTAGAAGGAGGGTGTAATCATTTATTAGCATTGTGCTGGACAAAGTTCTTTGTCTTTGGAGATTTGGCCGAGTGCCCAGACTCAGGCAGCCTCTGACTTTTGCTTTAGTCTCGAGATAAACTCTCAATGAAACAAGGCTGGAGCTGCCCCAGCTGACACGGATCCAGGGAGCAAACCCCGTCAGGAGGAACGGCTCGGAGCAGTGCCAAGCCCAGCAGAGATGGCAGAACCTGTCACAGATGTTTGGGGTGCTGCGATGTGGGCTGGGGGAGCTGCTCTGCTCAGGTTTGACTCCACTGAAGCTGCTCTGCTCGTCCTGTGACCAGATCTGATTAGAAGGCTCAGATTTCTCTCATCTGTCTTTTTAATTTTTTTTTCTGTGGCGTATTGAATTTACCACTGCCCAAATATCACAATGCTCCTGGCTCGTTTTCAGCACTTGACTGTGGGTTCTGTTTCCTCTGGACACTCACCCCACGTCTGACTTGGGCTTTGTTTGAAACACACCGGCAGCTTCAAGGGCAGAGCCTTGAGCCTGAGCGCCGTTAATTCACTCTGAATGTCACTTTGAGCCTTTTCCCAACGTAATCTCTCCAAAGGTTAATCATAAAGTGAAGGAATGTGCTCTGGCTCCTGACACAATGCCTGACAAATATTTTCAGCAGGCCACCGCTAAAGAAACACAGGTGTGGTCTCGCTCTTAATGTCTCTGTGAGAGTGTTGTATCTTTGGAGAAACAAAGATAAATTGACAGCTTAACCCATTGGCTTCTTGGCATTTAAAAAAAATTAAACTTCCACTTGTCCTGGTTTTGCTCATCCATAATTCCCCGGGGGAGATCGTGTTTCAGGGGGATGAAATACACTTGATGTCTTTATGAAAAATGCAAACAATGTGTTATTTCTAATGATGCCGAAGGTTTTCTGTGCTGTTGAGTTCAGCAGGATGCTCAGAAGCCCAGTATTTACACAGTGAACTTTAACTGTTTTGGACTTGGAAACAAACAGTTTAAGGAGTTTAAATAATCTTACTGAAATATATCAATGATTGCTGGGATGATTCATTATTTTTTTCGTTAAGTTTTATCTATAATCCAGCATTCTTGTTTAAAAATAAATTGAAGAAAAGGGAGTAATTCTAAAATTGTTTCAGTTGTGCTTCAGTACCAAAGGGGACACACAAAACTGCTTTTAGTAACTGGGGACATCTTGGTTTTTCTTTTAAAATGCCACACTATTTTTTCTTAATATAACTTGTCATTTCCTTCTTTAGAACCTAGAATTAATAGATTTTGTTTTGTTGTGTTTGTTTCCTGAGATAGGATTGTATAGAGGGAAATGGGATGTTTCATGGAAACATAGGAAATCTTTCCAGCTCCTGTCCTGGTCGTGAGCACAGCTTCTACTGAATGATGTAATGTTTACTGTGTCTTGCATCCTCCGAGTAGCTGCACGTCAGGAGTTGATTTTCTGCTGTGGGGAGGAATTGCTCTGAACTCTGGCGCTTGCACGAGTCATTAGAGAGATGAAAGAAAGCCCAGTGCAGAGTGTAAAGAGGTCTCTCACACAGCAGCTGCTTTCCTTGTGCAAGCAACTTTGGGTTTATCCTTTTAATTGTCACTTGAGGCTGCTCTCAACCCAAGCACGTTCCTACCCTTTCCCTGAACCCTCCCCTTGGAGAGGGACAGAAGGCAGCAAGGAGGACTCGCTGCTTTTTCCCACCAGAGGCCCCTTGGTGTGGCTCTGGGGGAGAAGACTTCAAAACCCTTTTCCCCCCTCATGTTTTACCTTTGAGGAGATTACTGTTTGCATTTATGAATCAAAACACTGCTTGAAACCCCTCAGTGTGTTGAATTTTGGTCCCTCTGCTGCATTTCTCAGTGTCAGGCAATGTTGGCTGCAGAAGGTTATGGTCTTTTAAACCTTTAGTCAATCACACTTTGATCAGAGGCCTAACTTTTCTCAGCTCTTTGGTTTTTATCCTTTCTGTTCCTCCATGAGGTGGTCCTGTTACTCTCTTATCACAGGTGTGAAAGTAAACCCCAAAACGATTGAGAATTGCTCCCATTTTGTAGAAAGTCTGTGGCAGGCCAAGAAATGAAATTCAGGTTGCTAAAACCCTGGGTTAGAGCCTGACCTCTTGCCCTGGGGAAGGTCCCAGGGAGGGGAGGTCCCTGCTCATGGAGCACTCACACAAAACCCACCCAGGAATTCAAGTTTTAATGCCATCCTTTAGTCCGTGGACTTTCACCCAGGAATTCCTTCCCCAAGACACACAGTCTGGGCTTGACATGAAAAACTGATTAAAGTAGCTGAAAAAATAGGGCAGTACTTTCCAGTTTCCTCAAGTATGAGTTCCATTTTCCAGTGTCTGAAATCTGGTCAAATTAGAATGTTGCCTTTTGGAAGACTGAGGGGGGAAACCCCCTCCTACTGATGGATACTCATCCAAGGCTTGCTGCAAAGTGACCATTATGATGTTTCATTTGTCAGCATCTGCTGCACTCACTTGTTCTGGATCCCTTGGGCAGGCTGCCTTCAAATCAATATTAATTATGGACCACTAGACAGTAGCTAATCTGAAAGAAAGAACAGGTTTCATTTAACAGCTGACTGATGGTTACTTCTTCCTTGGGGTTTGTTTTAGTTCTGGCTCCTTTTTTTTCCCCCTTTTGAGAAATCTCCTATCACAGTATTGGAGCATTAATTATGTTTTGCTTTATCTAGCAACATTTTTTTTTAAAGAAGTATCACCTTGTTTTCCATAAATCTAAGATGGAATTCAGAATATCCAGCATGCTCCTCACTGAGATTCTGTAAGATCCATCAGCACAGTTCAGCCTCAGCTCCAATGCCTTCAGAGAGCTCACCCCTGGGTAACATTTTCATTCCTCCTGGCAGCTGTCCAGTGAACAACAGAGGAACCTGACAAAAGTGGCTTTGAAATGTGTGTTTATTGCATTGTCATGGTGCCAGAAGGAGCGTTTGTCTGGAATTTGTAAAACTGCTCCTCGTAGTCGTGTCTGCGATTCTGCACAGCGATCTGTGCTGGCTGAGAGCTGGATGCTCTGCTGGGCTGCCTCAGGCTGACAGCTGATTTCTGACAGGCTTAGATGGTCCTGCTCCTCCTTCACTGCCAGTGTCCGCTGAGAGAGACCTGCGTTTTAGAAGATGTATTAGCAAATGTGTCAGTAACCAGTGAAGTTGTGGATGTTGGATATCAATTTGTTGTTAAATTAGTTACATAGGAATAACAATCAAATTAATCACAGAATCATTGAGGTTGGAAAGGACCTTTAAGATCATTGGGTCTGACTGTCACCTGCACCACCCCCACGTCCACACTGACCCAGGTCCTCACGTGCCACATCCACCATGTCCCTGGGCAGTTTGTTCCAATGCTTTACTACAGGGCTGGTGATGTGAAAGTGCTCAGGAATTGCAAGAGAAGACTGGGGATCTCCCACAAAATCTCCCAGTCCCTTGCCATGATCACCTACACCAACATCACTCTTGACAGCTGTTTGTCCATTCTCAAACCTCCCATGGTTACAGCTCATGGTCTCCCCAGCTGGATCAAACCACACTTTCACCCAGTGCCCCCGTGGCTCCAGCAGCTTCCTGGCAGAATTTTTTTTTTCTATTTTAGCTCTGTGACTCTGGGACCAAACCCATGAGAATCCTATCTAATGCTTCTGCTAATGGGTTTGAGAGAAAAAATATGGAACAATAAGTAATTTCCATCTTGCTTCTGGTCAGTGCCTCAAGGTTGGCACGTGCCCGGCAGCTCATGGAGTTGGAGGTTGCCTCAGTGCAGTTGGAAATGCTGATATTTAGAATTTTTCTACCATGAGTCGTTCCTGGATTTATAAAGAACAAAGTGTTACTTGATCTGGCCACAGTGTCACTGCTACCCCACATTGCTGCAGCTCTGGTTGCCTCTTAGCCCTGCCCTTGTGCTTTTCCAGCCGTGGGGTTTGGGCCTCCTTTTTGGAGATTGCAATATCTATTAATCAACATTCTTGGGTCTTCCTTCATCGCCGTAACTCACTCGAGCAAGAAGAAAACTGTCAACTCTCCCTGTAAACTGAGCCACCAGCGTCCTGAATAGTGCTGGAATTTTATTTATTAAGCAAAGACTCTTGGATTTCTGGCTTTTGCTTTGGAATGGCAGCCGGGAAACTCAACCCTGCCCCACGTGTCCCTGGGGAACGGGGCCTGGATAGAGCAGGCAGGGCAGGGGTCAATCTCATGGCAGAGGTGGCCCAACCACAGCTGCTTTTCAACAGCTTTTAAAGGAAGGAGGGTCTTCATGGAGCTTAGCACAGAGTCCTCCATGCCAGGGAAGGAACATCTGCTGAAGGAATCAAAAGGGAGAGACGATCCCTGCTGATCTCTTCCTTATTCCACAGCACAGCTTTGCATTTGTTACCTTTAAATCCCAAAGAAAAACCTTTAAAAAATAATTGTGGTCTTAGGTGAAGGTATGGCAGAAACTCACTTTGATTTTTGAGGTTCTATTTTAGGCAGCAAACTGCAAATACTTTGAAAACCATAACACTTGGGGATGCACCCTGAGCACAGTTTGGGAGTGGTGTGGTTTGGGTGTTTTACATGGAATGTCCCGAGCTGAAAGGGACCCACAAGGATTGTCAGATCCTTGGCCCTGCACAGATAGCCCAGGAATCATTTCCTTGCTTGCTCTGCCATCCACGTCCATGGGAACAAGGGCTCTCCCTGATGAGAGACCGGCACTGCCGTTATCATATAGATTTCTTTGAAAACTGGGGGGAAATGAAACAATGCAGCAAACAGTGTGAGCACTGAGGAATGCTTATCTTTCCATTCTCAGTGCTTTAGGAAATATCCCTGGGGAAGCAGTGGGAGGTAGACTCTAAACTCTCCAGACGTGTAGATTAGCGAATTTAAGAATTTAGGGAAGTCTGAATTTTTTTTTAAATTGGAATGGGCATCATGTGCTTCCCATAATCAAGCATATCTAAACATGATTGCAAGTTACTCATTAGGATATATCAGAAAAACCTTTAAAACTAATCTTTGTTATCATTCTGTGGTCCACTTTCTCATATCTTATGGTCCTTAGTTGAAAACACACACAATTGGGAGCAGAAGTGACTTCCCTTTTTAAAAAGGCTGTTGTAAAAATAAAAGTTATGTGCTTCCACTTGCATGAGCACAGAAATAAGTACAATTGAAACATAAAAGCAATAAACAAACATTCACAGCTTGGACTTCTCTTTTATTTTTGTTAAAAAAAAAATTAAAACAAACTAGGCAACACTCCAGGAAATGGTTCTTGGTGTTTTAAATATATTGTTTTAAATTTAGGTGATCCCTCACTTTATTAAGTGGGTGGGGGGATTAAGAAACATTGTTGTACATTACCTGTTTATAAACTCTGCCTCCAGAAATAACTGAGGGGCACAATTCACATCAGCACTATCAGAAGGCAGATCATCTAAATCAAAGCTTAAAGCTGAAATTCTTGTTTACCATTTTAACTTCACCTCATTTACTGTGTTTCTATTCAGATGAAGATGTAAATAAGATACAAAAAAGAAATTGTTGTAGGCCGGATGTGAACTAAGATGCAAAAACCTTTTCCAATGCTTTGTGTCCTGGTTTTGACCTTTGCTTGTACAAATGCCTGCCTGGATCTGCAGGCACAGTCACTCAAACCTCCCTCGTTGTGTCATGTACAATTTTTGCTTGGCTCCTCCTGGTTGTTGAACACCCCGAGAGCTGTGGCTGTCCATCCCTGGGAGTGTCCAGGGACAGGTGGGACCGGGCTTGGAGCACCCTGGGATGATGGCAGAGGTCCCTGCCCATGGCAGGAGGAGGAGTGACGTGGTCTGTAAGGTCCCTGCCAACCCAAAGCAGTCTGGAAATCCGGGAATATCACCAGGATGGCTGAAGCTGAGCCACCTTCTCAGGATGGTGCTCTGGGTGATCTCAGAGGTCCCTGGCTCAGCTCGTGTTGGCTTGTGGACTTGGTTGGCTTGGGTTTATGAAGTCGAGTTGCCAGTATTGCCCATCCTCCTGAGCTGGAAGCATTCCCTTACCTTCTCCTGCCTGTTTGTATCCATCTCTTTTCCTGTTCCAAACACAGGCTTTGGAGCCAGAGCTGTCATTTTGAAAAGCACAGTTTCAGTGCCTGGTTTATGACCAGCAGGGCTGTGTATCATCAAGATGAGTCCCAAGCCTCCCAGTTTTGAATATGTTGGAGAATCTGGGTCTGGGAGAACCCAAAGAGTGAGACATTATAGTCACTGAGGGAGTCAGTAACATAAAAGTACAAACAGCTCTTGGGTTTCCACACGTTCTTTGCACACCCAGCTGGGGTTGTCCACTCCTCAGGCCATGGATCTGCACACTTTGCTGGATATTTGCATTCTTTGCATGTTAAAACTCTGGCTTTTTCCTTGAATTCTTCCATTAGCAAAGCATTTTACATTCCTCTGCCATCTGCAGTTTAATATATATTATATATAAATCTAGATTTATGGGAAATGTCTTTACTTATTCTTCAACTTCTTTCAGGACATTTATTGGAGAAGATGCATTTGGCCTGAGAGGCAAGGCTGGGATGCAGGACAACTGGGTTTGCTTTTAGGAGATCTCTCTAGAGCAGCAGGATTGTCTCCACTGTAGATTTACAGTCTGGCACAGCCCAGTACAAGCCTCCAAAACAGAGCCACAGCAAGACTCTGAGACACAAGGCCACAATTTTCTCCCTTTCTGGGAGAATTTTTAATCTGGGCCAGCACTTCGTTTTGGGGTTTGGCTCAGCAGTGGAAGTGGAACTGCTCTCTAATTTCTGGATGTTAGATGGTGACCTGGTTATTGGATGTTTGCTGTGTGGACATGCTGCTGTAGTTTAATAGGAGGCTGCCAGGGAAAACAAGCAGCAAGGAGACAAAGTCCCTGGGTGAGCCACCCAAATTCCTGGTGCTCTTTGGGACAATGGCAGGACTGGTGGCTTGGAGGAGTCTGGCTCAGCCTCAGACTGTATTTGCAGAGCTGCTGTGGGTGAGCAGGAATGGAAAGAACAAAGCAAGGCTGGCCAGATTATAAGGGACTCTCTTTCTGCAGAAATCTGGGGCTGTGTGAGAGCCAGGTTAACACACGTGTCACTTTGAATGTTTTGAAGAAACCAATACTGCTGGAACTCTTTAACCTGTTTCAGAGAATGCAAGATAATGCAGTTATTTACTGGCTGTGGAATGCTGCTGGATTTTTGTGTTTATGAATTAATCCCTCCGAGTTCCAAACTGCCGGCAGGACTGAGACACTTGGTATGAGCTGATGTGAGAGAGGAATCACCTTGTCCATGTCTAGCCCACCTCCAGGTATCATTTTCCCTCACAGGACACCACCATCTGAAGTGTGAGTTAAAAGTAGGCGCTGCAGAGCCTGTTCTAGCCAAGGAACCCTCTGGGAGCACAGAGGATCTGGGTGCCATGGGAACGGGACAGACATTGATGTGTGGTTTTCCTAAACGCTGCCCAGTCCAGCCAAAGGCTTGGGCTGGTGCCCTTTGGCAGCTGCTGAGGTGGGAGCATGATTTACCCCCTTGCAGTGATACTAAAGCTGTAACCTATATCTACAAATTAAAGTCAAGGATTTATGAACCTTGGAATATTTTACCCAAGCCTCTGAACTGCCAAGTGGAACTATTCTGGGCTGTAACCCAAAAAATAGTTTACTGAAATTCCACTGCTTTAATGATGACTTTTTTTTTTCCTATAGAAAACAATATGAAACATTCTGCCATCCAAACATAATTACATTCTGCATCTGGAATTTGTTGATGTTTCCTTTTGCTGCTCGTACACACTCAATTCAATGAAATGGTTGGTGAATGCTGTGTATCCTAAATCGTGGTTGCTGTCGGTGGTTACAGCTCTTGCATTACAAAACAGAACTGTTGGATGGTGAATTCCAGTGGCTACTGTGTGGAAGGAGCCCTGTTCTGTCCTTTTTCTCAGAGGGTTTGGAGAAGTAGGTCAGTCAGGCTGAAACATGTCTTGGGAATGCAGGTGACAGCAGTTGGTGTACATCACTCGACGTGGTCCGTGCCCTGTGAGCACAGCCAGGGCTCCTGCAGCTCCCACTCAGCAGGGATGCTGCAATCACAGTGGGAAAGGCACCTGGATCTGCACTTGACAGAGGCAGGAGTGTGAATCTCTTCCAAAATGTTTGGTGGTTGCTGTGGCTACTGGGAGAGCAGGGAGATGCCACAGCCCCCAGCCTGCCAGTGCCCTGAGGAGAGCCCTGCTGTCTGTGCTGGAGCTGGGCTGGGGAGATGTGTGAATTATTTCTTTTTTTGTCAGCTACATCCCCAGGGCATCTCCAGGAGAAGTGTCCCATGATGGACCAGGAACTGGAATTTCTTTAGGCAGCCAGAGTTACAAGAAACCTGATGAGTGAATCTCTGTTCAGCAGTTGTGCTGAGACAGGAGAAAAATGGGAGAGCAAAAGTGATTCGATGGAATTCCAAGGATCCTGCTGGCATGGATTTCAGCAAACCTAAGATCCTTCCAGCTCTAAGGGGGTCTCCAGCCCTTTAATTACAGTGGAAATTAGGCTGGCCTTGGGTAGGATTGTGTATGAAGGGCATTTTCTCTGCAATGCCTTAACCCCATGCAGCCATCAGCTGAACATGAGCAGATCCATGAGTCAGAAACCCCAGGCTGCCTCCTGCCTTCTGCCCGTGCACTTCAGGGGTTTCTACCTGTGCTTATGTCTTTCACCATTTTACAATGAAGATCCCTTTCAACCAGGGCTTTTCTGAGGTAATTTGGCAAAGTTAACTCCATGATCCTTGCCTGCAAGCTGAGGTTCAGCTCTGTCTGTCAGCAGCAGCCACTTCAACCCGGGCTGAGAATCCAGGCTCTGAAATCCCCCCGGGCTGCATCTGCTAAAGCAAGATGGTGACAGGTGAGGGAGGCACATTGCAATGCCTGGAATGAAACCCAGGGGAGTAAATGGACCTTAAACTTCCTCTGTGCTTTTATGAAACCTACAGAGTTTCATAATTACCTGCTCAGTGTGTGCTGCTGTGCTGCCCTTCACTTCCAGACACTGAAGTTTAACAGAGAGGCCTGCCCAGGAAAAACATCTCCAAGGAAGCACAGCAGGACTCACAGGAGTAATTCCAGGAAATATTTCAGTAGAGCAGTGCAGTGGTGTTATCACCAGTGTGTTACCCCAGCAAACTGCCCCTGTTCTGGCAGCCCCTGCACTGGGTGAGGGCTGCCACCCTTCCTTCTCCCACTGGACCCACTGGTATCAATCAGGGCATCTGTAATCTTGTAAATGAGGCTGGTAGGGCTTGAGAGAGCCCAGTGGCACAGCAACCTCCTCACCTGCACCAGCAATGTCCACAACAAACCACCAGCACAGTATGAGCACATCTATCTCTGTAACTTATATCCTGCCCTCTGAGAATACTCCCACATCATATTTTTAGTGATACCCTTGGAGCTCATAAGCATTAGTCAAAAGCCAGGTTGTCGCCCTGGCTGGCAAGGAGGGGAATTTAGGAGAACATGAAGCACAAATCCAAGGTAAGGACTGAGAAAATCCAGTCCCTGCAGTCACAGGTCACTACAGCCTCTCATCTGCTCTGTGAATTCATAAACAACCATTTTAAACCACAGTAACATTTTTTGTGTGGTTTCTCCCATCCTGTTGGAAGGCTGTGCCAGAATCTTTCTGCACCTTTTTCTCATTTCTAGCAGAAATTTATTAAGGGCTGGCTTGTAGCCACTTCTTGTTGTGCAAATGTTTTCCTTCAGATTGGATGAGCTCTTCCTGCTGATTGCCCTTCTGATTTATCTGCAGAGAGCCCTGAGTGCCTCCTCTCAGCCTCACTTCTGGTGCATCCTGAAGGTGCATCTTTGCAGTGCTGAGGGACTGGTGCAGAGAATTCCAAGCTACTGGTTCCAGGTGATGGGGAATGTGCTTTGCAGCCAGGTCCAAGAATCTGTCCGTGCTTCCTAGCCTGGGTTTGTGTCCAGGGGAATCCCAGGTGTGCTCCCATTCAGCTTGGACACAGCAGCTGGAGAGAAGGGAAGATGAAAATGTGTCCTGAATGTCCTCCTGTCTCATCACCTTGGATTTGTCAGGGTGTGTCGAGCTTTGCAGCAGATCCTCCCCAGCCCCTCTGCCATTCCATGTGGGATCAGGCAGGAACGTTCATCCAGCCCTCAGACTCCAGCAAACCACCAGCGGCTCAGTGGGATGGAAAACGTGGAAGTTATTAAAGGGAAATCACATCTCTTCCCATCCTGAAATTTGCTCAGCAGACGGGAAGTTTGCAGCAGTAACTCGGAGCTCAGGGGGTGCTTGCCAGGCAGTGTCTGCTCGGAGATGGAGGGACAGAGCAGCACTCACCGTGTCTGTCACCGAGAGATTTTCTGTGTCCTTTACCAGCACTTGACACAGGGAACGCTGTGCTCACAGCAACAATTGCATGGTAATGCAGGTTAATAGGAGTTCATGTGGCTGAGGCTTGGAACACTTAGCTCTCCTTTTCTGTCTGCCTGACAGCTTTATTGCTGCAAATACACCGAGGAGCCAGTTCAATAAGCTGAACACTATCAAAAGATTTTTCTTTATGGTCTTAAGAGGGCTTATCTGTAATTCCTGGCTGCAGAGTCTTTGAAAACTATAATGTTACAGACAGTGATTTTTTTTCCTTTCTTTTCTTTCCTTTTTATTTTTTTTTAAACATGTGGTTTATTTTGAAATAAAGACCTTCAGGGTCGTTGTTAACTCTTTTTCTCCCTCAGGTCTTTCAGGGAAACTGCAGATTTGACACAGTTGCTTTGTTTTATCAGTCTGTGGCAATTTCACTGAACTACTCAGTTTGAAAGATTGCCTCAACAGTGCAGAGAGTTTAAATATTTCGTAGTGAACTGAAGAAGTTTTGCTGTCATTCCCTCCACTGAGCAGAGCTCCTACCTGGCCAGGACTGCACCAGGCCGAGATTGCTCAATCACATTTATTGTTACTGTAGTGATTTACTTGTCCTAACTGAGGATTTGCAGTCCCAGTTTGCATCAGGAAATGCTTTAATTTCTCATCCAGCCTGGTCCCATCATGCTGCCCTCTGGATCTGGAAATGAGTGGGACAGGGACAGAAGGGAGCACCCAGGGCAGGGATGGGATTCTGCCATGGAAAACGCAGGCTGGCAGCCAAGGAAAGATCCCTGCCCAAAGGCCTTCCCTTCCCTTTATCCTCCCACCTAGAAAATGCACTGAACTGGTGGGACTTGAGCACATCCCACCCATGGGACAGGGTGATGTGGCCTCACATCCCAGCACTCCATGGGAACACACCCCAGCTGCTGTTTTGGGACTCTCACAGGGATGCCTGATGCAGCATTGAGCTGCAAAGGATGAGTCAGGCTGAGTGTGAGCAGTGAAACACCTTCCCTGGAGCTGGCAGGAATTCCCAGTGGCAGAGAGGAGCTGCAGGAGGCCTGGCACACCAGCCCTGCTGCCTTTGATCCAGCAAGGGCCTGAGTGTTATTTGTCTGCCACTTTTGCCTTCATCTGCAAAGCTTGAAGCCTGGTTTTGAAAATGATGCTTCATTGTGTCATGGGTTCCAAAGGAGATTTCTTTGAAAGTACTACCATGAATCTCAACATCACTTTGTTGTGCTTTTACAACTCAAATTTCATCCCTAGAAGAAAAACAAGGATTGCATGTCACGTATAACTGCAAAATATCTAAGTAGAATAGAAAAAACAATTGAATAGAATGCTGACACAACTGGGATGCATGAAGTAGCTATAGCTGGAAATGTATCTATAGGTAACCAAGGCACTGGAAATGTTTGATGATCAGTGTGGGCTCTGTGGTTCTGAAGAAAAAACAATTGAATTGAATGCTGACACAACTGGGATGCATGAAGTAGCTATAGCTGGAAATGTATCTATAGGTAACCAAGGCACTGGAAATGTTTGTGTGGGCTCTGTGGTTCTGGGCTGTCTGGAGAAAGGTGACTTGGAAGCTGTGTTCTCACCACCTGAAAACTTTAAAATTCTTCAAGGCGTCCAAGCTGAGCAGTTGGTAACTGAAATGTTTGAAATCAAGCAGTTTCTCTAAAAATGTAACTGAAATGTTTGAAATCAAGCAGTTTCTGCAAAAATATAGGGTTTGGTTTTACAAAATGGCACTGCTGGTGTCAGAGTGGCCGCTCCAGAGTGAAGGATAAGCAGGAGAAAGGAGAAGTTGCAAACCTGGCTGTACATTTTTCTGCTTCATCTCATTTGAGGGAATATTTCAGATTATTGTCAGTGGGGAATGTGCATTTTACACCAAGTCCACGTGGAGTCCAGCTCTGAGGCAGAGCAGGAGGCAGTGCCTGAGCCAGGGTTATGGGGAAACGTGCTCTGACTTTCTGTTCACACACAATTAAAGCTCTGCAAGGCAGCAGCTCCCAGTGGGAGCAGCTCTCACTGCTGAGAGGGAGATGAGGGGGAGAACAGGCTGTTCTGCGCCTGCTTTGTTTCTGGACACCAGAAAAGTGCAGCATGACCTTAATTATATGAAATGGGCAGTTTCGACATCTTTTTCAAATTACAGAAAATGGAACTCTCAAATCCTTGGAGTATTCATCTCTTTTTAGATTGGGTGAACCGAGGAGCTCTTCACAGAGAGATGCTCCTTCCACATCCTGGGTCTGCATGGGGCTCAGCCGTGTTCCAAATCCATCCCAGTCTTGGAATACACTTCAAAATAACACTCTGAGATTCTTGGTTTCTTCCTCTTCCAAAAGCAGAGCCATGAGTGCTTACTGAGAACAGGGCTGCAGCCAAATAAATACGGTCTTTCTATACAGTGAGCGAGCCACACTTTGGAGATATGATGTTCCCAGAAATGGTAGCAGGCTTTTCAAAATTGAAAACCTCTGGACATTTTATTTATGCTCCTCTGTTAACAAATGCCTCGTTTGATTGCTTTTAAATGTTGTGTTTCTGGGATGAAAATAGAATACTGGCATTTAATTCTGTATGTGTTATTATTTCAGCTTAGGAGAAGGCTGGGAGATGTTTTTTTTTTTAAAGACTGGATTGTTTTAAGATCATTGTAAAGCCAAATGTTTAAATACTGACTGTTTTAACTTATTTCCAAGACTCTGCAGTAATTGGTAGAAAGCCTGAACCTTTTTTTCTGTGACTTCTTAAAAAGTTCTTAGTTCATTGAAAAGTTTTTTGTCAGAGTCTTGGCTAACTTGGTGTAGAAGACCCTGGTGAAAATCTCTTGCAAGCTGGGGTTTCTCTGATTTGTGGAGTTGCCTTTTAGCTGGACAGACTTTTCTGATAGTGAAAAATAAACCTGTAGGCAATTTGCTTGCTACAAAGCCATGCAGAAGTAGGATTTGGGGATATTTTAGTTTACATGTCTGATACAAAGGTTAGGAGGAAAGGGAGTTGATGTCAAGCATTGAAATAGAATGCTCTGAAATGTGCCTTAGATTTGAATATTTCTCTGATTTTTGGGAAAATGTAAATCTCCACCTGATGTGGAGCAGGTTCTGTCCATGCTTTACATGTGAACAGTTATTGGTTAGCCAGGACCTTTACCTGGCACCCAAATAAAATGTAAATCTCCACCTGATGTGGAGCAGGTTCTGTCCATGCTTTGCATGTGAACAGGACATTTACCTGGCACCCAAAATTTCGCTCTTCTGTGGATCTGGACTTGTCTGAAAGGATCTTTCAACTATCCCAAGGGCCAGGTCTAACAATTTTTTCAATTTACCTTTTTCAAAATGTACTGAGAAGTAAAATTATGTTCTCTATCACGTGACATGTCGCTATTAGTCTGTGCTAAATTCTGCTTTTGCATGTTTGCAAATACTTCTGAGGTAGAGGGGTTTTTCTCTGAGATGGGATTTGCATGGTCAGTTGTAGGAAAAGCACAGGTATTTTCATTCCTATTCCACTTTCACATCTCCAGCTTGTCCTAAAAATTATGGGGTGTTTTGGTTTAGGTTTTACCAAGTATTTTTATAATTACCTGAAAAGCCTGAAATGAGGAATGAGCTACAAACATCCATCCAGTTTCTTCTGTGCGCTGAAAAGAGTTAGAAACCTTTGAAAAAACTTTGTGCAAAGTTTTTAATTGGCATTTTAAATGTTTATCATTACTTTACTCATAATTAGTGTCTAAATTTGTCAGCTCATATGGCATGGCTGCAGCTTCTTAGATCAGAAATACTTTCTGTTTTCTCTCCAGCTGGTTTCCTGTAAAGGGCTGAATTATTCTAGCTTTTATGGGTCATTGTTAAACATGGCAGGAAGGGTCATTGTTAAAAATGTTTTCAGAACTTTGATAACCAGTTTATCAACTGATTCACATGTTTAATCAGTTAATAGGTTTTCCTTTTCAGTGCATGGGAATTTCTTTGTTTATCTTAACTGAGTAACTGTTTCTACAGTGGAAAGAACTGTAGTTGACTGATAATCTTTTCAAATATCTGGAGTTTGCTCTTGTGACAAAACTTGCCTGGACAGATCCTGCACTGTTACTCCTAAGTCTGTGTTTATAGGGAATATTCCATCAGAACAAGGGTTTGCATGGGCATGGAAGCCCCAGATGGTCTGGTATGCTGGGGACACAGGGCATGGAGCAACAGTCATCAGGAATTTTATGACAAGGCTTTTGAAACTGTTTGTTTATTAAAAAAAGAGGGACAGGTGCTTTGAGAAGTGCCAAACATCCATGGTTCCTCCAATACCTCGTCAAGAAGTTTTTTTACAACATACTTTATCAAAAGTGCCAAAAGCCATGTGTTTAGCATGAAATATCTCCAAGAATCACCATCCTGTGGCTCTCTGGGCACCTGTCTGGGGGCTGCACCACCTTTCTGCTGAAAATCCTTTTTGCTAATCTCCAATCTGAGCCTGCCAAGGCGCAGTTTCTGATGTTGCCCCTTGTTCCAGCATCTGTCTCAAACAAGAACTTTGGCTCTGTCATCACTGTAATTTCTCTCCGAGTGAGGGAGTTGTATCTACCTCCTCCTAGATAACCTGTTATTAAATCACCATCTCTTCATCGGGCCCAAGAGGCCAAGGCCACCCTCAGATGAAGCCCTCACTTGCTGAGAGCACTCTTGGCTCATGTTCAGCTTGAAGAAGGTTTTTTTCTGCCATCCCCATTGTAATAAGGCCAGTCTGCTCCTGTGTTTATAAACAAACTCGAGGCCAGGCAGAACTGTAAACTTTAGTTTGCTTTTTTCAGAAAATAAATTCAGTTATGTTTGCTTTCTACGTAAAGCGCGACTTGGCATGGAATAATGCACAGCAATAAAGTTGCAAAATTTGAGTTTACATGACATTTATCTGCCTTGAAATTGCAGATATTTGGAGAGCCCTGCAACCCTCAGTTGGGTTCACAGGAGAAGGGTGTTCATGGAGCCACAGCAGTTCCTGGGAATTGGCATTTGTGACAAAGAGTCAGCAGTTTGCTCTGTATATCTGGGATTTTGAGATGTATTCATTCCTGTTGCTACAGGAAGGAAATGTGTTGAGATGAACACAAGTCCAAGTAAAACCCAAATGACACTGGAAACCCAGACATGGGGGTTTTGTTGGGGTGCCCTGGGCTGAGGAAGGCACTGCACACATTGTGGCTCACATCTTGACTATAAATTCCTCCCAATAAACAGAAAAGAGGTTAAATTCTTAGATTAGACATCAGAAAGGAGTTTTTTCAAAGGTGGTGGTAAAACATTGGCACAGGTTGTGCAGAGGGATGGTGGATGTCCCCTCCATGGAAGTATCCAAGGCCACGTTGGATGGGAATTGGTGGAAGGTGCCCCTGCTCATGGCCTTTAAAAGGTGCCTTCAACTCAAACTATTCCATGATTCTATGAAATGAAATCTATTCTCTCCTGTGGAGAGAGTGCTCGGAATTGTGATGGAGAGCCTTGGTTGGGAAACACACTGGGCCTGGGTATGTCCCAGGAAAAAGGATTCTCCTGGAGCCTGCCAGTCCTGGGTTGGGTTAAACCAGGGCAGGACTGTGCTGCCATCCAAAGTGACTGCTCTGCTACTGATGTGAGAGAGAATGAGCAGCGAGGAGGTTGCAGGGATTTGTTCTTTCCTGTGGCCACCAAAAAGCAGGAGTTGATGGGAGGGAAGCAATGGGATCTTGTGGATGTGGCTGAGAAGAAAGCAGAAGGTTGGGTTAAGGCAGTTGTAAAACTTGTGTTGATTCAGCCACTGTTTCATATGGAGCATTAGTTCAGTGTTTTATTTGATAAAGCAAAACTTCCTGAGCCTTGAGCAGGATATTTGACTGTCGATATTGAAAACCAGGGACACCAATCCTGCTTACGCTGTTTGAGTAGTTACCTGTTAGAACAAATATTTTATCAAAAAAGATGCTTATTTAAAAAATACTGCTGTGAAATGTGGGGAAGATAAATGAAGTGCTACATTTGAAACTGTTTTTTTTTTTTAATTTATTGTAATTTCTCTGTTCTCTTCTACTAAAAACCCCTCTGTGGTGGAGAGCCAGAAGCAAATACGATCGTCCAATTTGTTGCTGAAGCTTTCTGAAATTTAAACCCAATTCATTAGGTACAACGTAGGTGTAGAGCGTGGGCAGTCATTAGGATTTCAACAGCAAATAATGCAGCCCATGAAACATCAGACTTATTTCCTTCTCATGTAAAACACAGTAATGTGTTTCACCCTGGCTAAATGTGCTCTTGAGCTTTTATGTCAGAGTGAATCATGATCTAACGCTCACCAGAATAAATCTAAACGTTGCAGTATTTCCTTTCTAATTCTGGCTCTTCCCACTAGGATAATATTATTTGTCTCGTCAGTTATGTGCAAGTGTGAATGAGGAGATGGAGTTTGTACATGTGTGCAAACACCCATGGAAGCGCGGCCCGCGGGGCCGGGGCTCCGCGGGGAGAAAAGCCCGCTGGATAATTAGGTAAAACGCATAATAAGATCCATGTCCATAGGGCCAGCGTGGCCCAGAAGACTTTTATTTGTGCGAATTCCTGCTACAAACGGGAAGGATCTCGCTGCCTCTCCGGGGAGGACCTTTGGGCCCATGCCCGGCGGGCCCCGAGCCGCCAGCGCAGCCGAGCGGGCCCTGAGCGGCTGCGACAGCGCGGCCACCGCGGCCACCTGCGCCCAGGCCTCGTTAGGGCCCCTCAGCCAGGGCCAGCGCAGCACACGGGCCCAATTAGCAGCCCCGAAACCCCTCTCCAGCCAGCCATCACTAACACTCCAGATAAAATTTGACATCTTCCCCCCGCTCCCCCTGCCCCAAACTCCAATTAAGTGGAATGGTTTTACTGAGGGACGGCGGCTCTGCTGAAAAGGCAGAGGACTTTGCTTGGGTAATCAGCTTAAATAGCGGCCCGTTTCCTGCCCTCGCTGCTCCGAACTTCCCATTTGGGAGACATAAATACTGGTTTTATTTTAAAATCTTTTTTATCTCCAATTTCCTCCAGTTTTTTGATGGGCCTCGTACACGACTCTGTTTCAAAGGGCAGGATGGTGCAGCCAGTAAAGTGGATGCAGACAGGAACTTTTAAGTTCAATGTTGATTGCCTTTATTGGAAGGAGGGAGTAATGAGGGGTTTCACATGGAAAAGGTACATCTTCTCTGACAGTCACAAACTGGTGATAATTAGGAAGAAATCCACAGTTTCATTCATTTGTCTACATTTTAAACACTCCTGCCTAAACGAGCATTTTGAATCTTCTGCTGCAGTAGCAGAGCAATAATTTTTTTTCAGTTTAAAAGAGGTAGCAGCTCATTGTGTACATTTTTAGAAATATATTCACCTGAAGACATGCCAGGGTCTGGGTCAGCTGTAAGATAAGCTGTGAAATGCCAATATTCTGTAAAGACAGAACTTGCTAAAGAAGCATCTGTAATTCAGTATAATACTGAATACATAGATCAGTTTCTGCCAGGGTTGGATTCTTCACTTTTCATTACTCAAGGGAATTGCCATGGAATGGATGAGCTTTGTGGGGTCAGGGTCTTTGCCCAGATGAACAACTTGAGTGTGTTTAATTTTAGTAGGGTAAAGTGTGGAAATATTCTGTGTGCTTCAAATTCTGCGTGCGCACCATTTTATTCCTGTATTCACCATGACCTTTTTGTCTATCAGACATGAACTGATGGGGAAATTCTGTGTTCTAGGAGCAGAATTAGAGATCAGTTTGGGATCAGTGCTTTTGGGTGTGTTGGTTTCTTTTAAATGGCCAATATTTCTCTAACTTAGCATTCTCTCATTTTCTTAACAGGCAGTAGTAGTGGGCCTAGAGGAAAAACTGCCCTCCAGCCACAATCCCACCCATGACTGAGCCAGAGCCTTGGGAATCAGGCACATGGTGACCTCCAGAGATGGCAGCCAGCAGCAAACCCACAGGACCTGCAATGACACAGCACAACAAAAGTCAGTGTATCACCCTCTTCCCACAGCTCTCAGAAATTCCCTTCCACCCTTTTTAGGGATCTGCTCAAACTGTCCCATGTTTTTACACCTGTAAAAGTGACACTGCACAGGAGTCAAAGTATCACTCATGGACTCCACACAGATTTCTGGAGGCAGGTACATGTCACCTGCTAGGGGAGGTCCATCCTCTCTTTAAAGCCCAAGTCAGGACCTGTGTGGGTGCTCTGGAATTTGCATGGATTGGCAGGAATTGTGTTAGGAACACTATGTGGTTGGCAATTTGTGTTCAGGACCCAAACGAAATCCCCTGAGGAGTTCTCAGAAGCTCCTCCAATGTCAAGGAGAAGTGATCTGTAGGAAAATCAAATTCATCCCACATTTTTATTTCAAAAGGAAATGGCTGGCTGGTGTTGATGTTAATCATATTATTTGGCTGGAAATGCCTTTGGGTTCCACATCCAGAGTTTCCCATCCAACAACTGGACCCAGCTCAGCTCCTGCAAGGGCACTAAAATAAATTGACAGACATACAAGACTTGCATAAGAACTTCCAAACTCAAACTTAAAAAGCTGATAACAGTCAAGCTTTCCTAAGCATGAACATGTTAACAGTAATGGTTGAAGGGTAATTTTTTTCTAGGAGGAAGGTGTCTTGTTCTTCACCGCATGGCAGCAAAGCCGGGATCCCCTTCCATCTGTCCCAACCAGAAATGGATAACACCTTTCCCTAACTGGGTTTTAGGGAAAAAGCATGCTGTGTTCCCAGGTGTTTGAGAATTGAAGAATTACTTTTTTTTTAATGTATTTTATTGATGTCAGTTTATTCATTTATTACCTTTTTTAATGTTAGCCCTGTGTGTTGCTATTTCTCCAGTGCCAGTTTTCTAGCACTGCTTAATGATGAATCATGGACATTAACTTTATATATGTGTAATGCTTTATATATATACACATATATATTTATATAAAAATCTGGGTGGTGGCAGGGAGAGACGAATTCTGTCTGCTCCATCTTTTGTTTGGATCTAGTTGCCATAGAAACACTAGGATCAATTTTGACAGACTGAAATACTACAAATTACACTGTCGGATGACCTCATTACACAGGGCTGGCACGCTGGATTGCAGCATTGCTGAGAGGAAAAGCGTGAACGCTGCAGGAATTTCTGCTCCATGGAAAAATGTTATTTTTGGATTCTTCAGGAAGGCGTGCACATAAAACCACAGGTTCCCTGGTGAGTGACTGGTCCCTGAGACCAGCACAACTTTCATCTTAATTTTTGGTTGTGGTAGATGATGTCATATTTGGCCATACATTTCCTTAAGCTGCAACTGGCATCTCACTGAGAAAGACCTTCATGTTTTCCTGTTAAACAGTGAGGCAACTGATTTCTTACAGGGAGATTGACAGAATGAGTCTTTTTTCTTCCTTTTTTGGTGTCATCTGCTACCTGTGTGCCTTGGTATTGATACAGCTGACATTGGTTTTGTGGTTTTTTACCTTCCTGATCAATTAAGAAGCATTGAACTATGCCTTGTGTCTCAAAACTTGTTCATGCTGGAAACAAATGCCCCTTTATTTCCTGAGCAGTGTGTTTTGGGATGGATTCTCAGTTGCAATAGGAGGTCCCTGCTGCATGGGGACAGCTGTGACATCTCAGGTTGCTCTGGGTTTTCCTTCCATCCTGTTTCCATGCTGATATGGGCCTTGCAGTTTCACTCAGGGAAATGTCTTGTGCAACTATATTGCTGTGTAGTAAAAGACACGTTTAGTCCTGGGTTTTATTTAGACCCATTTATATGTTGGTATTATTTGTACACAGGGAGACAATGTCTGTGAGCTGGCAAACAGTTCAGCCATTCTGTTTTTCTTCTAGTCAAGAATATTACTCTTGCTCTATCTAATCTAGAGTTGTAAATTGCAGCGGAGGTACAAATCCAAAACAAACATTCTGAAGAATGTGAATGGAGTAGAGCCCCAATTTCCATTTCAGTTCTCTCTCTGTTGTCCAATTTGTTAAGCACAAGTGGTCCCATGTGCGAGTAGCATGACTGCCAGAAGCACTCTGCAGCCATCTGCTTTTCTGGTAAGTCTTTGATTATTTCTCTGTCCAGTTTTCTATCCAAAATTAGAACTGGCAACTCAATTGGTTGATTAATATTGTATTTTTTTCATGTAACATTTCCAGTGTATGGCTAGGAAATGTCATCAAGGTCATAAAAAGCACCAGAAATTAACTTTCCTTCTCAAGACAAACTTTACCATGGTAGAACTATTTTACCACGTAGTTTCAGCCCTTCAAGGTAATTAAATAGGAAAAGTTTTACTGTTTGAGGGTAACACCAGACTGGAAGGAAAAGACAAAACAGCCTAGATTAATGTGCTGAGCTGTTTTGTACATGTGAAGAACTGCCAGGCACTGATAGAGGCATTCACAGAAGAGCTGAACTTAAAGCCAGCACTGGATATAAGCTCCAACTAGGGGACTAGAAGGAACCACTGAATCTTTAGAGTCTGTGGTTTATTAGGGCTGAATTGTGGGGTTTAACACATTGCAAGTGAAGGGGAAGGTGGCTCTGATGAGGGACCCCAGAGGACTCCTGAATCCTGGTGCATGTTGTGGGCAGAGCCCTTCTGTGTTTGTGCAGCTTCAAGGTTTCAGTTAACGAGTTGCATCAATTGACAGAAACTGAAAGGTTTTAGATGCTTAAAGCAGAAATTGTTCTGGAAATACTCTGAGACAAGCAGAGGGTGAGTGAGAACTCTGGGTCATTGCCCTTGTATTTACTGCATGGAGTCCCTGGTGCATGACACGGGGCCTTTGGATCGGAGCGTGCCGGGCGTGTCCGACGTGAGAGCCAGAGGAGGCAGAAATGGATGAGCCCTGAAGTACGGACTTGGCCAGTGAGATTGCATGAGAAAGAGTAACTGAGTATTCATTTGGTTGGTTTTTTCCCCTTTTCAAATAAATTGCATCAGAATTTTGATCCAGCTGCATCTTGGGAGGTGCAGCGGGTTTGCGGGACAAAGTAGCTGAGTATTCATTTGGTTGGTTTTTTCCCCTTTTCAAATAAATTGCATCAGAATTTTGGTCTGATCCAGCTGCATCTTGGGAGGTGCAGCAGGTTTGCGGGACAGTGGTTGAAATCTCATGTGCCACGTGCAGAGGTTTGGTATTTCCAGCACCAGCTCAAACTGCAGGTGGGATGGGTGAGGAAGGGAAGGGCAAGCTCACCTTGTGAAATGTGCCATATTCTGATGCCATTGATGGGGGAGGTGGCTGGTCCCTAACACCACCTCAGTCCAAACATTCGTCCTTGGCATTTTTCTTACTGTGTAGACAACATCAAAATGTTTCTTTCAAACCTAAAGATCTCTAGAAACTGAACTCTCTTTGCATTTCCAGGACTGCCCACTGACTGGGTGGGAAACATTGGTTTTTGTGGCAGTATGATGCAGAAAATGAGAAGTTCACCAGACTGTGGTGGTTTCAGGGCTGCTGTGAGGGTGGGCAGCTCTGGCTGGGCTGCAGCTCTCCATGCTCAGGCAGCTGAAATCCAGAGTGCTCAGGGCTGTCAGAGTGACAGGGAAGGGCAGGCACTGTCCAAATACACAAAGACTCAACACATTTAACATATTTTTGTTTTAAATTATAATGGAGGAAGGGAATAATTTAGCAAGTGGGGAATGTGGTGGGAGCCAGCCAGGCTGGCCTTTGCTAATATCTGAATTAGGCTGTTTAAAAATGTCCTGAATCCTCCAGAAGATCCTGAAAGTTCAGCTCTCCCCAGTTTAAGTTAGTGGTGACAGGATTGGGCCCTCTATTACTTTTTTATGTGGTGTTAAAAATTACTTTCCCATATTTCCAAAACCATTCTCGAATCTTTTCAAAGCACATTGTGAAATCATTGCGTGCATTACTTGTCCATATGTACAGTAGGGTAATACAATATTTGGGCTTTTCCCTTTTGTTTGGCTTCTGCAAAAGAATGGCAAACTAAAAATCTTTCCTCCTCTCCCCATTTTGATTTTTTTCCAGGTGGAATGATGGCAGACATGCTCAGCTCAGTTCCATATAACATACTGCTTACTGGAATAACCTATTTAGTTCTCTACCCTTTTACTGTAAACTTTGGGGTTTTTTATGTATTTGTGATTTCCTTTGAACCATTTATAAACAGGTTAGAAATACCATTTCATAACTCTATTAATAATCAGGGCTCTTTATATGGGTTCTTTAGGAACCTTTCTGTCTAGTAGGAACAAACTATGATAAACAAACACCTTCAAACTCTTCCTGCTGCACAAATATTCACTGCATTGTTTGGTATTCCTTAGAGCATTCTGCCCTTGGTCAAAATGTTATAGTCAGGGATTTAACTGGTAATTGTTATTTCCAGGAAGATTTTTGTTTTATTGTTCTTTTAGAGTACAAAAAGAAGTCGTTTTTGCAACAGCATTCATGTTGCATGAAAATAAAAAACAACTTTAAATATTTTTGGACAATTGAGAGAGTTGGGATTTTGGTGCCAGATGCAGAAGGCTGCAAGGTTTGCCTGCTCTGCCTGATCCAGCAGAGCCAAGACAGTCATTCCCTGTCCTGGACTTGGTGACCTCCAGAGGTCCCTTTACACCTGAATTATTTCATGGTCCTGGAAGGTTCCCTCTCTGCTCTGGCACTTGGGCTCCTGTCTGAGCAGATTCATCTCACTGCACCTGCAGAAAACTGAGGGAAAAAACCTGAGGATTCGTGCAGTTAGCAGTGAAGGGCTGGTAAAAGTTAAAGCTGGTGTAAAGGAGCAGCAGGTTTGTGTGATGGGGAAAAAAAAAGGAGAAAAGATTGGGACAGACCTTTCAGCAGCACCAGCTGTTAGAGCAGCTCAGCTCTGTCACTGTGCTGACCTGAAATGGGTTTGGCTGTGTCAAACCTCACCTGTCCCTGTGCAGGAGGTGTGGACACCATCCTTGAGCTGAAATGTTGATAACAGAGTGTCTTCTGAATTCTGGCTTTGCCCTTTGAGAGGTTCAGGTGGTTACCTGTGCTTAACTCTGGGTGTTTCCTGGGACAGGATGGGAAGTTCCTGAGTGGTGCTGGAACAGCTGAGTGCCTTGTGACAGCACTGCAGAGAAGGGTGGGGTCACCCAAGGAATGACCTCTCAGAGCTGGAGGAGTTCAGCAGCAATGAACATTTCCTTAGTGCTTTCTTTCCTCTAAATGTAAAATTAGGCACCAACTTCTCAGCTGTGATAACCTTTCCATGAACTGTCCTGGCTCTTAGGCTTTCACCTGTTAAAATAAATGACTTTTATTAAAAAGCCCCAGTCACAATAACACCAAACCCGTGTTTTTTTAGGGTATAAATCTACCACTTCAATTGCAGGAGCCTGTCAGTGAATTTCTGACACCAAGTTATGTTATTTAATGAGTGCTATTAGGTAGTTCTGTCACTTAATAGGATTGAGGGTTGGAAATGCCATGTAATATCACTTCACTGGAGAAAAAATCAACAAACAGCCCTCACTAAAAACCTTGTGCTGCCTTTGAAGTCGGTCAGAGCTGCTGTCACTTCAGAGGGAACCCGCAGGGCTGTTTTCACTCCCATTTTAGGGGAGGCAACAGTTATTCTTGGCAATTTACAGTAGGGGCACTCAGAGAAATCTCCCACCATCTGACTGGGAGTGAGGAAACAGAATAGTTATGGCAAAAAAGGGCCTTTGCAGGCTCCTGTCCATAATTATCATCTCGTTCAAGGAAATGGGAATATGGGCTCTGCCAGGAAAAGTGCTAATGGCCATTATTGTCATGGGTTGTCATTTGCACTCAGGTGCCACCTAAAATCCCTGGGTGAGGTCTGGGCTGCCTTATGTCCCATGGAATTAGTGGGAGCTGGTTCTGTCCTGACAGCTTGGTGGTCATGGAGTCACCTGTGTCCCCCGTGCCCCTCTGGTTGCCCTCGGAGCTCTGTGGGAAGAATCTTGGGAAGAGGGTGTGCAAGAAAGTGACAACAGCCAGGAGAAAGCAAGATGGAGGCTTGGCAGTGAAAATTCTGTTTTAAGTATTATTTTGCAACTTAAATCCATCAGACTTTTATCTCCTGGTGTTTTCCCCTGTAAGGAAAAAAGGCTTTTTTCTCCAGAGAGGATTCCCCACCTCGCTGGGAGAACAGACACCAACTACAGGTACTACTGAGGAGAGCAGAGGGAGGAAATATCCTCCCCTTGGAGCCTGGGGCTGAGCATGGTTGGTGGCACTTTCTTCATCCAGAAGGTCAAATTCTCCCTTTGATGCTGGTGAACAAAGTGTAGCAAAGGAACTAAAATCCCTCTGCAGCAGCTGAGCAACTTAAGTGGGTTAAAATCAGAAAGATTAGATTCCCTGGGCAGGTTTAATGGAAAAAGGTATTTTGCCTTTCCTATAAGTTCCATTTGGAAGTCCCTGTGAGGGTTCTGGGGTTAAACACGCTGTCAGTACCTTCATGAGGAGTCCCACATGTCTTCAGATCTTTCCTTCACTGGGCTTCCTGTGTTTGCAGCCTGTGAGCTGGTGGCTGCTGACTCTGTGTTCCTTAAATTCTCAATTTCCCAAGGCTACATCTCTGTGTTCACACTCAGGATGCAATCTGTACCTTCTGGAGCCTGTGTGCAATAGCAAATAAAATCCCAAAGCTTTTGGAATAAGGGGAGCTGCAACATTATATCCAAACCAGTTGTACTGGTTTGCTTCTGTAAATCTACCAGCTTAGGGGGTGAAATGAAAAATGCTGAATAAATGGTGAAGTATGTGTAATAAAACAACAATTAAAGACATCAAAACCTTTTAAAGGCATGGCTGTGGAGGGCCCATCCCGTGGGAGCTGATGGAAGGACCCTGTGCGTGTACTGGAGACAAGGAACATTGCAGCAGTGAAATACAGCTGCCCTGACATCCCTGACACAAGTCTCTCTCACCTCAGGGCAGTCAGGATTCCATCACAAATCCCACTGAGCCCATTTCAGCCTCCACAGGCTCCCTGCAGTGGAAGTGAGGAGGTCCTGTACAATGGATCCAGTGTTTCCAGAGGGATCTGGAGCTGGAAGCTGATGTTCTTTGGTCCTAAGCTGTACTTCAGGGGTGGAGATACACTCAACTTCTTCCTGTAACAAATCAGATTTGTCACTACTTGAAAAAGTGCTGATAGAGACCTAGGGGGAAGTTAAACCCTCTACAAAACTTCATGAAATAGTACCAATGGCAATGTTTAAAAAGTGAATTAGGCTGCAATATCCTTATTTCTTCACTTATTTCAACCTTTTTCCTGCGTGTGGAAGGTTTTGGCAATAAACCTGGATCTGGGAATTGAGGATCTTATACAGGACTTTTTACATTTCATTTTAGGTGCTTCAGTTTTGCAGAATTATTCAAATTTCTGTGGGGCTGTTAATTAGATGTCCAGTTCAAAACGTTTTCAAATGGGATTGTGATTGAGGAGAAAGTGGGTTAGGCAAAAATAGTGAATTTGTCAGTATTAAGTTTGTGTTCTAGTGCAGCTGAAGACAGGCTGCATAAAACTTGTCCTGTGGGTCAAAATAATTTGTGTGTGGAGAGAGGGAAGTGAAATCCCAGGGTCTGAACCCTCAGCATAAAGAAGGTTTATTAAGTGCAGGTCTTTCTTTGGACCTTGACACTGGGATCTAAATAGAAAGTGCCCAGCTAAGCTCAGTGAAGTCCTGAAGGGACAGGTCATTTTTGGAATAATCCAAACATGACTTGGGCCAGCTCTTTCTGTTCAGGAAGCTGCCCAGGTCCCTGGTTTAAACCAGACCCTTTTTTTAGGGATTTTCTGTGAAAAGAATTGCCATATGCAGCCTCGGTATGAAATCATTGCACAAATAGCTCCACTGTAGGGATATCCAGATTGAGCATACATCTATTCCCTCTGATTAATTTATTTTTGTACTCGTGGACCCCTGAAATCTTGAGGGCAAACAGTTTCCAGTTGGGAGATGTTTATGCAAAGAGTGAGATGGGAAATGAGTGAAGGGTGATGTTTGTGTTGCCTCAGGGGCAGCTGCTCAGCTGGGCTGACAGAGTTAACACTCATCACATCACCCAAGAGCCAGCACAAGCCTTCTGCCTCCTTAGACATTGGCCATTAATATTTTGACACATATTTTGGTTCTTTCATCTCAGAAAGCAATTACTGTGTCCAGTAAATCAAAACCACAACCGTGCGAGGCCTCACCCTGACGGGACCACCTTGCTAAAACCACACTTAATGTGATTCTGATTATGAAACATGTGTTGATAAGGAGCTGAGATTGCAGTGTCCTTTGTGAAATGCCATCCTTGTACCTTGAGCAGTGTGTCCTTGTGGGGTGTGAGGGAATCCCCTCTGCTGGGAGAGGCACGAGGGGGAGCCGTCCAGCAGCAAGTGTCACAGAGCCGTGCCTGTGTCTGAGTGCTGCCAGGGCTTTGTTCCCTGCTTCAGCCTGGAAAACCATTCATGAGGTTTAAAAAGGACTTGTAAAGTGCAGCATGAGCTGATACAGCTCAGTGAACCAGCGGGAATCTGAGAGAAAGGAATACAGGAGTATTCTGTAGAACACTCCTGAACACCATCTTCTTTTGAATCCCCACATTTTTATGTGAATCCATTTCTCTTTTGGAATATTCTCTTTCTTAAAAAGATTTATTTCTTTGGAAAGGTGCCCAGAGTGCAGTTTGTGGTGGTGTGTCCAGAAGATGTTCCCAAAAGCAAGCGAGGCTGCTGTTAGGTGTCACTTCATCCTGAAATAATTATCTGCTGTTGGCACAACAGAAATCCCATCCCACTCTCCTCATCTTCCAGATGTTTGTTGCTGCTGCCTCCCTTGCTCCAGCATCGGGGCAATAATCTGGACCAGAAAACTGATCCAACTAAGAACTATAAATAAATCAATAAATGAGTCCCCAGGCTGGCTTTAGGCCAGGCTGGAGTCAGGCACCTTGCAGCAGGACACAGCCTTTAAAATTTGCCCACAAAGATCCAGGTGGGAGCCATGCTAAGGAATGGGAGGAAATTTCCCAGGTGGGAAATGCCATGCTAAGGAGTGGACCACTGGAAGTTTGACTCCCTTCCCAAAGGAGCTGCTCCCTGGCCGAGGCGAGTGGCCACAGCCGCTCACCAGAGCGGTTCCTCCATGGGGCGCTGCCCTGCATTAGCATTTTTCCATGGGCTGAGGCTGGGAGAGACAGGTTCCTTCACATTCTCCTGGATGTGCCTGAGAACAGCCTCCAGGAAGAGCTGGAGACTCCAGAGGTTTCACGTGGAGCAGCTCTGGTGTGGGAGCCCCGAGCGGCTGCTCCCGAGGCTCTGGCTGCAGTCCCAGCTCTCGGGAGTTTCAGTTCTTGGGATGTTCCTGTGCAGAGGCTGGAGGTGATTTACAGCTCCTGTGTTGGGAAACAGCACTTGTGTTAATGGGTTTTCCTAGATAACCAGGAAATTTTGGAGTCTTCTGGGACTCCTGGGTGAAAGACTTTAGATATTTATTTATTTTTCCACTTGAAGCAATGCTCCTCCTACTTGTATCCTAAATAGGAAGTATTTCTGTTTCAGAAGACTTTTTTTTTTCATGTATTCTGTACAAAAGGGTCAGTTTGGTCCTCCATCTCCTCCCAGACATCCCTGGCCATCAGCACCCATATTAATGGGCTGGTTTGGATTTTAGAAGATACATGACTGATTTTTTTTCAGTTGTATTATAAGAGGGAGGTTCTGGCTTCTCCAGTTCCAGCTGCTGACGTGGGGTAGGGATGGCTGGTAGTGAGACCCCGAGCACAGCAGAGCTTTCCTAAGCCCAGAGCCATGAGGCTGAGCCTGCTGGGTCCCTTCCAGCCAGCCTGCGTGATATTTCCTCTGCAGTTTCTATTGGATTAGATATTCATCTTCTCTTCCTGTCCCAAACTGTTGTTTAGTGCTGATGTGTCCTCTTAAGCCACTGCCAAGTTCCAGCACAGTGGTGGTAAAGCCAGTCCTGGTCTGTGCTGGGGTTTTTAAACTTTGGGAGGAGTTTAACCCTTCGTATCCATTGAAATCAGGGGGATGTTTGCTCCTAAATCTCTTAATGGCTTTGGGAATTCCAGCACTGAAAGGCCAGGCTGGAGCCCAAGACAGCTCCAGACCCTCTTCCCTCTGCAAGGTGCAGTGTGATTATTTAGAATCTCTTTAGGAATGTCTGAAATAATAAGGGTTAATTTTCCTCCCACAATTTAACTGGCAAAAAACGTTTCATAAATGGCTATTGTTTTCCAAAAGGAGCAGATTCCTTGTGCTGTTGGGTTTTTAAATCCTTGGAGATACAATATATACATACACCACACTTGGTTATCCACATAGACTTCGTTTATTTGTGTTTGCCTGCTTAGTGCAAACTCATTACTCTCCAGGAAAGTCCTTTGTTGACACAAAAAGGCACTGGGGAAATACTTTTTTTTTTTTTTTTTTTACAATAAAGTCTTGTATTCATATAAAATGTTTCTTATTGGTAAAACAAAATAAAGAACCCAGAAGCACTGGCATGCAGAAGTTCACAGCTTTTAATACAGTACATGTGTCATAGCACAGTGTGGCCACCTAATGAGGGGCCTAATACATTTTAAAAGTCTAATAACAGGACAGCTCAATGACTTTGAAAAGCCTTAAAAACTCATTGTCTGCGAGCATGAGGATGAATAACTAATAAGCTGAAATGTATTTACCTTTAGAACAATATGTTTTGTTCCTCTAAGTGCAAGCCTTTGATCCGTTGAAAGGGCTCTGCTCATTTCTAAGGCAGGGAATCAAACTGGAATTCAAACTTGGTTAAGGAACTGTATGTACAAGAGAATTTTGCAATTTAAAAAAGGCTGAAAATGCAGCAACCTGCTGCATCCTTTGGGCAATGTACCCCTAAGAGATAATTTAGATTCTGGGAGGTAGCCCAGGCAGCTTCTGTTCAAAACCCCTTTTCAGTGTGCACTGCAGACCCCAGAATGGTTCGAGCTGGAGGAGACCTTAAAGCTCCTCTCATTGAACCCCTGCCCTGGGCAGGGACACCTTCCACCACCGCAGGCTCCAGCCTGCCCTGGGGCACTGCCAGGGCTGGGGAGGCCACACTGAGGTGTCCCAGCCCAGCGGGAGTGCTGGGCAGGATGTGAGGAGGATGCCCAAGGTCAGAGCCCCTGTGCCCTGTGCTGGGGCTGGATCCCTGAGCAGCATAGTGCTCACACTGTTCTGCAGCTACTGGCTGCTACATTTACAGACAAGAAACACCCCGCGTGCCAGAATGACATAAATCCCGCTGCTTTCCTGCAGACTAAACCTCACTCTCGGGAGGTGTGATTACCTCATGCTCACCTCTGCACCTGGGGAGCACCGGGGGCCAGCAGAGAGCCAGAGCCAGCAGAGAGCTCCCGGCTGGGGCAGAGTTCAGGGCAGGGGCAGCGCGGGGCTCCCAGGTCTGCCTCTGTGCAGGTCAGGCTGCCCAGCAGTGCCCACAGGGACCAGGGTGTGCTGGGCACAGCGACAGTCCCTGCTGTGTCCCCGTGTCGCCAGGACAAACCTCGTGTTCCAGCAGTTTGAAAAGATTTTATTCTATCATCAGTATTGATGACGGATGGGACACAAGAGATGTAAAACTTTATTCCATCAGAAGCCAAGCTATTTCTTGGTTATAATACTTTATAAATGCTCTTCAGCCTATTAGGTTTTGCCACACAATGCTGCTATTACTAACAGTAATCACAGAGAAAATCTGTGTGAGCTTTCTGTCAAGTTTTGAGAATTCTTTACAGATCCATTTCTCACAGCGAGTGTGCCCAAGCTCTGTCACCTGCCCGTACAGAGTTCTGGTCACAGCAGGGACAAAACAGGAGCTTTTCTGCAGGGAAGGGCAGCAGGTGCTCAGAGACAACAGCAACCAGACCAGGCCAGCTTTGTTAGGGACAAGAAGGGCCTTTTTGGCCCAAGCAGGGGTTTCACAGTCATTTTTTGTTTGTATTAAAATTGGTTGATTTTAAATCAGAATAATCTTTCAAGAAAAACAAGAATGCATTTACCTTTCATTAAATGAAAGCTCCTTTCTCACTGTACTAGGCAATGACTATTCTCCCTGTGGAACAGAAAGCTGACCTGTGATAAGGACCCTCTGCGTTCTTATCTGCTCCATTTTTCCAAGGCATTTTGAGCTGAGGGTGTCAGAGGGAGCAGAAAACCAGGTCAGGCTGTGGAACTTGCTGAATTTAGAGAAAGTGCTGCAGGTCTTCTCTAAAAGCAGCAGAACACCCTGAGTGTCTCCCCAGAGCCCTAAACCAGGTGGATTTCTGATGTGTCCAGAGCCTTGCAGCTCTGCCAGCCATTCCAGAGGTGACTGGAGGATGCCCAGTCCCTTCACTCTGTGACACCTGCTCTCTGATGCTGTTTGGGAGCTGGTTTTCCAAGGAAAAGTTGCTTTGTTTCTGTGTGTGTGTACAGACAGACACAGCTGAAGCTGTTCACCCAAAGGAATTTAACACTCCCCACGTTCTGTGATACAGAGAAGCTGCCCTGGCAAGGGAGATACTATGAATATTTTGGCTTTGACAAGCTCTCACATCTTGCTAAACATCCCAGAATCCACAAGGGACTGAGGCACCACCATGACTCCACCACAGGCTGTGTCACAAACCAAACCCAGCCAGGTTTCCCCAGTTCCTGTGTTCCCAAATTACTGGGTTTGCTTTCACCCATCTGCCTTCTTGCTTGGTGCTCCTCAAGAGTTTTGGGGCAGCCTCCTTCTCTCTGTTCTTTTCCACTGTTCCTCAAGTCTTGCCTACCCTGCAAGCCAGAATATTTTTACATAATTGACTTAATTAGCCCAATCAAAGGAGCGATGGCGCAATGAACTGAATATTCAAGCTTTCTTCTCCAAGAATGAAGCTGTGCATGTTCACTGGGGTTGCAGCTCTCCTTTAATCCCCTGCCAAGCACTTGACTTGGTTTGTATCGTGACTTGATAAAGAAATGACATCATTAATACAATAATAACAAATCATTTCTATGTAAATCAGGGGACCTTCTACCTGGATCATTTTAATGATTGCCCTCCAGCTCACTTTTTCTTTCAAACAGCATCTTTGCATCCAGTAATAACTATTTGCTAATTTAATTCAGATTATCTTGGACTTGATGAAGAAAGCAAATAGGGCAGAACCCTTCAGAAGCTTCAGAATCCAAAGAAATCAGGTTATATTGCCTTTTTGCAAGTTCTTGCCGTTTTGATTCAAGTTCTAATTTTGGGGGTTTTCCCTGAGTTTTTGAGATTTGGAATCCAGCATATTCTTTTATTATTGTTACCATTCTGCAATACCCAGATTATTTTATGCTTTCTATAGGAAAGCAGTATTTCTCACAGTTCAAGTTGTCTCTTCAGTAAAATATGAGGTTTGTGGTGTGATCTGAAGTCAGGTGAAATTTGTATTGATGGAGAACATTCACTGGGGAGAGTTTCCTGTCAGCTGGGACTGGAACTGAACCTTCCAACCTCTTTTCCTGCATCTGCCTCTAAGTCACTGTCTGGATCTTGTAATTTAATTAACTTTTTAGCATTTGCCTGCAAAACAGGAGTGATTATTTTATCCTCACAAAGGAGTGTTAAGAAACTTAATTAAACTCTGCCTTTAAAGTACATCCCTTCATACACTACAAAAGATCAGTGAGCTAACATATATCACATGCACTACATATAAATAGCTTTATTCCAAGAGCATTAAGGGAATGTGTACTTTGGAAAAGGCCTTTGTGTGCATCTCCACTCGTGGCAGGATTTTATGTCAACTCACTTCTTTGAGTCAGAAAGTTAAATGAAGTAATTAATTGCTTTTTGTGCCTGAAAGACAAAGCTCCACAATTAGCAATGTGCAGGTGATAATTAACTCTGTTCAGTGACAATCTGAGCTACCTGGTCATGGCTGATATTTTAGGGATGGGCAGCGAGGAGCTGAAATTGTTTTTTAAAAAGGATGATTTAGTCCTGTAGGAATGCAGTCATCTGAAAAGTACCTATGATAGATGGGGAAAAAATGCTTCATTCTTCCATAACGAGGTCTCTGCAATGGTTCTCTATGATCCACATAACACATGTCAAAAACTGAGTTGACGTGGCCCAAGACTTGGCAGCTTTCAGTGCCAAAGCCATGCAGAGCTCTGAGGAGCTGGCAAGGTGCTGGGGCTGAGGCAGCCCACACTTAGGTGATAATTTATGGCTACCTGTAACCTCCTCGAAATAGAAACCATTCATATTCCCTCCAGGGAAGGGAGAAGTGACCAGACAACGTGAGTTCAGCCAAACCAAGGCTTCATATAACTCTGCAGAAGACAAACTCTCTCTGGTACTGACATTAACAATGCTGTGGGCTCCTAGAAAGGGTTCGCCTGTAGGTTTTATTTATTTTAGTATTGTTTGCTTGTGTCATTTCAGAAACTGGCAGTTTATAAGAGCTGAAGTCAAGTTTTAACTCTTGGACTTTGATTCTGTTTATTTAAAGCATAAAAAGGCCTCGAGAGCAGCCCAAGCCAGTGCAGGGCCTTGCAGTGGGGTTTGTGACTGCTGATAATTCCCAGTGGGTGTGATCCTGACACTGCCAGTCCCTGATGCTGTCAGGATCTGTCCCAGAGCTGCAGAATTCCTGCAGACACTCTCCTGGCCCCACGCTGTGCTTTGGCATGGCTCTGCCCTTCCCTGCAGAGCTCCTGCCCTGCTCTGCCAGGTTTGGGGGTGCTGGCAGGGCAGGCAGGGACCCCGTCCCCCAGGGGCTGGGGGTGCTGCTCCCTTCCTCAGCACAGGGTGGGGACCTTGGGGACATCTTTGGGAAAAAATCAGTGAGCAGGGGTTGATCTAAGTCCTTGAGGCACCAGCACTGTGCCACCTTCCAGGTGTGGAGCCTTCCAGAGAGTCTGAGCCTTTCTGGGAGATCAGATGAGTTCAGGCTGTTGGAAAGGAAGAAGGGAGAGTTCTTCCTCCATTCACAGCTCCTCAGTCTCCTCATTCCATGTATGATTCCCACACCTGCTGGTGTAAAGGATTGGGATGTTATCCCTGCCCATAGTCACACACTGGAGATCCAGTGAATCTCAGCTTAGATCTGCCTTTTCCTCCATCCTGATTTATTCATGTGCTGAGATCAAGGACTGCACATCAAATCCCCTTAATTCTGTGGGTGCTGATGTTAATTTTGGTCTGAGCTATTCTCTGCTCTGCTGTTTGTTTCTGTGTACTGTTTATCTTTGCACATCTGCATATTTATACAGTATTATTTATGAAAGTTCTTCCTCATCCTCCTGTAGAGGGTGAAATACTGGAAGGGGACAGGGACTGTTTATTCCTTATGCAAAGTAATGCAATACAGCTTTTAGATATCCCTGAAACTCAGATCATTAATTCCATTGTGTTTAAGCAGTGAGGAAAACTTTATTGTTTTACAGTTCTTTGTGGGTTATTAACTTCTTTTTTGTGGACCAGCAGGTTCAAGTCTTCTCTCCCTCTTTTTTCTTTTTCTTTTTTTAAGTTTTCTTTTTTTGTAACTGTTAAGCAATTCCACCTGGAGATGTGAAAACTTCACAGGCTGTAAAGCTTATATCCTGCAAATCTCCCTATCCAATATTAAAACATCTAAAGGAGGGGAGGCACCACTGAAATATTTTGAGCTATGTTTAGGAATGAACACAGGGATTGGATTTATTCAACAAAATAGCCTTTGTGGTTTTAGGAACGGCCCAGTGAATGAGTCTGGTTGCAATGGAAGCATGGAAAATATCTTTAACCAGGTAGTGGGATGAAAGAACTTCTTTAAAACTGGGTAGAGTTAAAGCCAAATGGAAAAGATCTGAAAAGCAGAAGGGACAGTGGCCAGAACTGCCACTGCCTTGTGTAAATCCTGGAAGTCCTTCTCTCCCACTGATGACCTTTGAAAAGATGCTTTTCCTTGCGGAGGGGAAACATCTGTTTCTCATGTAAGTTATACTTAACCTAAGATACACAGTAGAAATATCTTATCAAAAAGAGGATGGAGGCAAAGACTGCAGGGATTTCTTTATCCACGTGGAATCAAGGTGATGCTTTCACTTCAAGGAGAAGAATGTGGATTTTAGGTCCAAAACTATCTTATAATAAGCAAGGGATGGTTTGTGTGTATATTTGTGCCTGTTACATGTAATTAGTAAAGCTTCTCATAGGTTATGTTTTTGAAAACACTGACCTTTGTGTTGTTGCTCTTATCCTCAGATTCATTTAATATGCTTGGGAGGGTCTCTGAGTTACACTGAGATTCACACTTGTTTCTTGCTAACTTGCAGGAAAATATTCCAGTTCCACTCCAAACCCTCCTGCACCCCCCCTGCATGCACTGCTCCTGGGCTTCTCTGTGGAGACAAGAGGGAATGCAAAAGCAGATGGCACTGAAGGGATCTAGAGCAAATCCACACAGCAGCTTATAGATGTGCTTGCTGAGCAAGGAAAACCAAAGGCTGGTGTCACAGGACTGAAAAAGAGCATGTGAGTGCACAGTTGTGTTATTGAAGCCTCACCATGTCTCTGCTGAAGTGTAGGCTGCAGTATGTGGAGTTTTGTGGATCTTTATGCCTTAAAGGAAAACCTTAGAACTTGTTTTCTTCCGTGTTGCCATAACACTTTGTATCTTAGCAATAAAATTTGGGTAAATTTAGTGTTATCACAAGAAATTTGTGCTCCAGAGATTTACTGTTCCACTCCCACAGTGCCTTTAAACCCCATGTCAGGAGTAGGACAGCAATTCCTGGCCTGTGTTAGGACCAATTTACCTCATTTCCTCTGCTTCAGCAAAGTGAGATTGAAGAGGTTAGAAAAATAACAAACAGAAAACGAGGAGGAAAGCGATTGCCAGTCTGTGAGAGTGACTCTGCTGGAGTCACCCTGCAGGACAAGCCCAAAGGTGCTGAGGGGAAATCATTCTGCTCTGGTACTCCCAAGCAGGGCCCTGCTGCAATCCAGCTCGTCCCTGTTGTCACATCTCATCTGGGTGTCTTTAACACAAATCAAAATATTGCTGCATTAAGGACCAAAAAACCCAAGTGGAAAATGCACTCATCTGCGTCCCTGCTCGTGCCAAAGAATTTTTCATTCCCACCTCAGCTCTAATTTGAAATGTGTTAAATAAAAGTCTCCAGGAGAGTATCCAGAATAGATAGGCATGTTTGGGTCAGCCTACAACTTGGCATTGCCATGGGCCTCATCTCTAATTACTAAAGAAATAGTGAGTTAGTGAGTTAAAATACCCAGTGACTGTGATCTAAATCATTTCCACTCTGGATACCGGCCTGAAATAAAAAGGGCTTTTCATTAGCGTGGCACAGATTTAGTGTGGTGGGACACAGTTTGTGCTTGGCAGGAAGTGCGGTCAATGGGCCATTAAGTTCTGAAACAGGAGGCAAGGCATCCTCTAATGCTGCTGACAATAAATATTGGGGAATGGTTTAATGTGGATTCATGGCAGAGCCACTCAAGGCAACTCAGATTTGTGATCCCTGAATGCGCACGCACGGCCTCCGCATAATGGAGGCATCGTTTGCAGGTCCCCAGGGAAATCTTTCCTTTCAGCCCTGGAAGATGAGAAACCCACTGGGAACTCTAACCCAGGGTAGGATTGAGTGGCAATTACTTGTGTTGGGGGATTTGCTTTTCCCCCGTGGAAAATAAAAATGTTCCAATTAGAAAACAGTCGCTGGATTTTGGCGGTTTTCTGTTTAAAAGCAAGCAAACAAACAAAGCTTCAGAGGAAGATTTGCACCTTGTGGGTGTGCAGGGAAGGCTGCAAAGCTGGGGAGAGCAGCACGGGGACCCCTGGAAGCAGGGAGGGATGGGAAGAGTTTCTGGGCTGTCATTTGAAGAGGTTCTGGCTGCACATATGAGTGTCCTGGGCTTACCTGTGAGCTCAGGGCTGCAGAGCTCTGCAGCCTCACCTGTGTGCCCATGTGGGAGGAGAAGCCACCCCACATGGGACAGAACTGCTCATTTAATTAACTGCGTGTTTGCAGGATATTCATTCTTCCTCTTTGTCCTCCACGTGGGCAAGGCCATCCTTGCAGCAGGCTGTGAAAACTGCAGTCAGGAGATTCATTTCTCATGTGTTTGCATGGTTTTCACCAGTTTTTCACCTGAATGCTTCACTAAGATGAGTGGCTTTTTCCAATGTTTCCAATCAAGAGAAATGGGTTTTTACCATCTTTTAGAGGTAGCTCGGGATTGTTTCATAGAATAAATACATATAAAAATAAACCAAGTGAGTAAGTGTTCCTAGTCTGAAACAACTAGAATCCAAATTTTTGGAATTTGTGTCATCAAACACTTCAATGCAGTGCTTAACTTTATATTCCTTTCCAGAACAATTGAGGTTTAAATGACTGTGAGCAATTCAGCTAGAAACAGACGCTTGCTTGGAAGATCACAACCCAAATGTTGAAAGCAATCAAAGAATAATTAGCAGGAAATCGTGTTTTACAAGCCAAGCAATGCTAGTAGCAGGCTCTGGGGATGGCTACAAGCGCATGCTACAATTTGCCTGACTTAGAGGAGCTAAAAGCATTGTTTGATTGGCAGTTCATCCAGCCTGCACCTTGTAGAAGTCACAGGTTGTGTCCAAGGCTGCACCCTCACTGAGCCCATCCCTCTCAGCCCACGGTCAGAGTGGCAGTGCTGGATCAGCTCTGGGATGTCCAGGTGTCCCCCCAGCTCTGCTGCTCCTCACTCTGTGAGCAGCACTGCAAGGGGAGCAGAAAAACTCGAGATAAACACATCTATGTAGGCAGAGCCACATATGGGGCACGTGGGTGAATATATGGGCATAAAAAGGGAAAAAAAAGCTACAGCTCCATCACTGCAGGGTTATTTCTCCCAAAGAAATTATTTAACTCTCAAAGAATGCAAAAGTGTGACTCTTAAATGACATTAAAGTCTGCTTTTCTTCAGGCCTGGCAGCTGTCCCTGCTGCAGGCAGGGCCCAGGGCAGGGATGTGCTCACTGGGCACCTCTGGGAGAGGTGGCCAGAACCACTGCTGGGTACTGGAACCTAGGGGTACTTAAAACCCTCTAAAGTGGCTGAAATTCTCAGACAAACTTAAGTCACGTGGGCAAAGAGAGTCCTGGATCAGGGTGGGCTTAGCTGTGGCCCAGGGGGCTCACAGAACCTTTGGGAATAGCCCAGGCAGGAGCTTGGGTCCAGCTTGGGCTGAGCACCCCTCCAGCCCGAGAGCTCCCCAGAATTCTCAGAACACTCCAGAAGGTTCTGTGCCTCGAGCAGATGGAAGCAGTAGATAGCTCTTATCTGGAGCTGGCTCTGAAATGCCTGGGGGAGCTTGGCCCACCTGATCTGGGGACTTTGCTGCTGCAGTCCCTGCATTTGGGGCTGAGAGCTGCTCCCTCCCCAGGGCAGCACAGGGGCTTGAGACCAAAGTTTACCAGATGCTGGGAGAACAAAAGGTACCTCAGAAATGCTGTTCTTCAGTACTGAAGGATTCTTTTATGGGGCTGCAGAAATACCTCAGCAGAGCCCTGGCTGGGGTTGGTATTTCTACCAAGGAATCGAGCTGAAGGAGAGTGCCTGCCATGCCTACCAGCGAGGGGAATGAGCACACAGCAAAGTCCCACCTGCCTCCAAACCACTGAAATGTGCCCAGATAAGTGACAAAAAGCAGCTGTTGGAATTGTGCAGCTCTTTGGTGGCCGTCCTTGCTGCCACAGCTACACCCAGCCTGCAGCAGTGGTGGCTCCCAGTACCTTGGCTATAGCCCTGCCTTCTTCAGAGCATGGCAAGGAGGTTTCTATGGATGTGAGCTCCTCAGATTCTGCCACACTGTTAAAAACATTTGGAAATGGAGCTGTAATGCATGAGCCGTGCAGCTGTTCTAACAAAGTCTCCTGGACTTTGCCCATTTTGAAAAGTTTTTATTCAGGAAAACAGTGATGCTAATGGGAATTAAAAATCTGAAGGCAGGAGAATTTGTCTAAGTAAGGGCTGAGCTGGAGGGAAGAGCCAAAATTTGCAAGGAAACATTTTTCTTGGCTCCAGCAGCATGTAATGGCATCATGTGGGGATGTGGCACCTGGAATCTGTCCTAGAGAAAAACACAGGGCACTGGCTCTCCAGGCAGGTCTGCAGAATTCCTGGGATACTGGAAGGCACAACACAGCCCACGGGGTGTGGGAGAGCTGCTGCCCAACCCCAGACTGGAGTTCTGGAAGTGGATTCACCTCCAGAACATTCCCACACTCAGGAGTTGATCCAAGGGTTTTGGTTTGGTACTGGCTGAAAAGATGAGGTGAATGTTTTTATGTTTTTAAGGTAGCTGTGGAACTGGAAAACAAGAGAAGAACAAAAATTGCTCTTCAAAAATTAAGATTGTTAGCTGTTTCCAGCTTCTCATGAGCCCCAGGGCCACTTTTATCTGCTTGGTGTCCTTGTTCCCAAAGCTGGAGCCTGGAGAAAGGCTAAAGCCTCTTGTGCATATCCCCCCTGCCAGGCTGGCCATACCTGGCACATGTCCTGGGAAAAGATGAACCTGGGGAACATCCTTGGCAGAACTGGTCAAGGAAAAATCTTACAGTGGCTGTGAGAGCTGCCTGGGGGCTGCCTGCTGAGCCTTTGGTTTTGGAATAACAAATTCACCTTCAAAATTTAAAAACTGAGAGTGTGTTTCAACCCAGGGTGTTTCAGTGCTTGTATGGAAAACAATTTTCTGCTCACTGTATTGATATGTTTGGAGCTCTGTGCAAAGAGTTAAGTTATTGTATATTTTAGTTTTTTAATTGACTCCATATCTGCTGGCAGCAGAATAGACATCGATCTGTTTTTTTCCTTCACTTTATTTAGGAAAATACAGCACAGAGTGTTTACTCTGCCTCCATACAGCATTGCTTTGTAGGGTGAAAGTGAGGGCGAGACCACAGTGAAGAATTCCCTCATTGTCAATTTTAAAGGGCTCTTAATAAATGGTAGGCTTTTTTGGATGGGAATCAGAAATGTTTTCATGACAGTGTTTTGCTTAACTTTTTGTATTCAGCTGGGATTTTCTAAACTCTTTTGAATTTGCTGGTTTGATCATTTAAACATCTTCTTCCTGGCCACCAACTACTTGATCCAATTACTGCAGTGACACTGTACCTGACAGCTGCTCAACAGGGATTTGAAAAGCTCAGACTTGTGAGTGTAAATTAAAATTTAGTTAATTCCGTGGAGACAGCACCCAGCCTGCCTTTCAGGGGGAGAGGATGAGGAACTGGATCAGTGATTCAGCACGGAGAGAGGCAGAACTGTGTCCACTCTGAGCCTGAGGAAGGAAGTGTAAAGGAACGGATGCCCAGTATTGATCTGCTCCATATACTCCAGCTGAACTATCTACTGAATTCCATTTGCATGGGGCCAGGCCAAAAACATTAATTAGTGGCACTTGGCTCCTGAAGGCTCTCCATTTCAACACAATTTGTGTAGCTGTGAGGCCGTGTCCTCCCAGGGCCCTCAGCAAGCCCCCTCTGCTCTGGGCAGGACTGATGCTTGGTGCTGCCCTGGGCTGGGGGCACAGCAGGATGATATTGAGGTTTTCCCTATTCCCCTGGCTTGAGGCAAAGCTGGTTTAGTGATCCCTTCAGAGAGGTCGTGCAGTCCTTGCAAGGGTTACTCCTGCTTTCCTCTGAAAACTCTCCAGGCCCTTTGTTTGTTTTTCCTCTGGCTTTTTTTATTTTATTTTTTTTCTGGAGTGCTTTGTTGCTGGAGGTCTCCATGCCTGTTGCAGCCTCCCCTGTGAGAGCTGTATTCAGACAATCTGTGCAGTTTTGCCCTGGAAAGGTTCCTTGGTGTGGCCCTGGCTCCTCAGAGCCCCACAGCTCAGGGCTTGCCCGCTGGAGAAGGTCCTGAGCAGGGAAAAGCTTGGAGGGAAGGAACCCTCTGGAAGGCATCTGCCTTTTCCCCAACTGTAACAGCACCAGGCAAAGTGTGATCCCTGTGATGGATGAGCAGCTGAGCTATTGATGCCTTTTTCCATGCAGTCAGTCCTGAGTTCATGCATCTCCTGGAATGACCACTGCTGGTAATGCCTGCTTCTTTCACTCCTTTTTTAAACAGCAAAAGGCCCTTTGAAAAAGAAACCTTGTTACCCTTAATGCAATGCCAGCCACCCACGGAGCTCTAGGGCTGCTGGGGTCCCTGTGTTTATTTTCCCCAGGATCACTAACAGTCCCAGGACTATTTTGCTTGTGCTGCTGAAAGATGTCCTGGAGATGTGTTTTATCATCCCAGCCCCACAAACTGCTTTCATTCCTTCAGGCCTCTTGCAGAACAGCACGTGAGTGGCAGGACGTGTCCTGCACAGGGGAATTTTTAGGAGGGAGAGCTTCACTTGGAAGGTTTCACTTACTCCCAGTGGTACTGAGTGAGTAACTGTGGCGGACTGAGCTCATCACCCATTTATTGTATTTAACCACTGGAGTACACCTTGGTGAAGACCATTTTGCTGTTTCTCCATTTTCCTGGTGGTGTAAAAATTCTGCTTCACCGTTGCATTTTCAGTTTGAACTGCGTGGGCTGGTGCAGGAAAATATCTTTGGTTGTAATAAACAAGTTCCACTTCAAGGAACTGCCCTGATCAGTGTGTTTGTGTCAACCTGCTGATCATCGTCTCCACATTCCCATGGTTTTGGGGCAGAAGAATCCCATGGGGTCATCCAGTTACTTCAGAACATTAATTAGAGCTTCAGTACTGTAAATGCTTAATACTCTATTCTCTCTCCCCCTTCCTGATGGCTGTAGGCTTGGAGTTTCCTTTTCTTTCCTTCCCAAAAAGCTTTGGGAAGAGGGCGCTCAGTACTGATGCAAATCCCCAACATTTGTGTTGTTCAGCTGGGATTCTTTGCTTTGTATCTTTTCCTCACCCCATGAGATCTGTTTTTCTCCTCTCAGTGTATGAGAGTGTTTTTTTCCCTTCCCTGGCATAGAAATAATATACTCCAACATGTTTCAGTACAGGAAATCCTATATCCAGTGTGGGGAGGAAAGGCCTTAATCAGTACAAATTCCATTGTGTTTATATCAATCCTGACCCTCGGTGTCATTGGGACAAAGCTTTTTAGTCTGGGCCCCAGGCACTGCTTGGTGCTGCTGGTTCACAGCTACGTCACTGCCAGCCCACAAAGCCCAGATTTGCCAAATTTCTGCTCCTGAAGTTATTTTTTAGGGAAGGGCTGAGATGAGGGGCAAGTACACAGGGAGCTCCTCTTAATTGCAAGCTTTTCCCTTCTTTGGAGGATAGGCTAATCCCCCAGCATTTCCTGAGAATGAAGGTCTTTCATAAGAGAAAAGAGGATAATTCCAGGGAATTTGTGATCTATTTCACAATCCTTATCCCTGTTTTCTAGGCCAAGCTGGCTGCATCATGACCATGGTCTAGAGGGAAGGAGCCCAGTGAGATCCTGGTCCTCTCTGAGCTCTCAAAGGTCCTGTGTGAGAGCAAAGGTCCATGGTGTGAGTGTTTAAATCAGCAGGAAATGTTCCAAGCAGCCTGGCCCATTAGTGGAAGCTTTAAACAGAGGATTGACTCTCCATAAAAAGAGCCCTGCACAAACAAACATTCCAGCAGCACCCTTCCTTCAGCGTTCAATGTGTTTTTTATCAGGCCTTGAATTAAACCACTGTCCAATCATTTGAAGGCATGATTTTCAGGAGTCATCCAAAACATAATTAATGACAAGGCAACGCATTCCCTGGGAGGGGAAGGAGGGAGTCTCCCTGCCCTGGCTTAAAGAGGCAGCTCAGTGGAGCTCTCCCATGGGTGTCCCAGCAGCACGTGCTGGACCAGCCTGGGAGGGGGCTGGAGCCTCTGTGCCACCCTGTGGCTCTCTGCGAGGTGGCAGAGGTGACCAAGGGACACGACTGATGTCCAAGGGACATCCAAGGGACACGGGATGAGTGCTGGCTCCACCCTGGCTCCAGCCTGGTGCTGGGAGTGGGCTTGGAGCAGCTCTGTGGGCAGCCAGCAGAGACCTCTGCCTTATTTTCCCTTCCTTTCTCCCTCCAGCTCTTTCTTCAGAGCAGCAGCTCCCCGGGGCTCCTTGCTGGCTGCAGGCACAGCAGGATCAGCCTGGCACGGTGCTGCTCTTCTGTGTCCCTCCTCCCCTGGCTGCTGCCCATCCCTGTCCCTGACCCCACCGTGCCTCTGGCTGAGATCTTTTCTCCAAGCTCCACATCTTGCTGCTGTTTTTGGAGAAAAGGCTGTGGTGGTCTCGTTGGGACTGTCCCATGGCTCACCCCAGGAGCTGCCAGGAGCTTTGTTCCTTTTCATGCTCATTTGAGGCATTCCCTCACCTGGCATCTGAGGACATTCTTTAATATTTTCATCTTGTGGGCAACAAAGGAAAATAAGTCACTTTACCAGCACTTTGCTGAGTGTTTAATTAAAGCTGTGCATTTATGACAGGAAATGGGAGCCAATATTCGACCTCTGAAGTGTTTATACAATTGATGTATCACTTTTTCTTACCTCATCCCCTGTTTGTGTACAAGATACTGTGTCAGTACATTCCCAACACAATGCAACACTTCATTATACAATAGACATTTAAATAGCAAACTATTTCTTTAATAGTCAGGGGTATCTGCTGTAATTCTTGGCCTGGGAAATGGGCTGGCCTGAATCTTTAGATGCAGATGGCATCAGTTCAGGTACTAGTATTATTGTTATTTTTTGCCAAATAACCAAATTAACATTGAGTAGTTTGGCTTGATGCTGAAAAATTCACTTTTGGAAGTGAATTAGGTTGTTGGGTTTTTTTGCCTTCCAAGTCCTGGCACGTGTTGCAAGGGCCTTAACATTGGAAGAAATAGATTTGGATGCTCTTCAAAGAACTCTGGTGTGGTTCTGCCATTTTTAACTTTTTACCTTGCTGTTCTTTCTCCCCACCTCTTCCCAGGGGAACCGAAGGTAAATGATTGATACTCTGTCTCTCCTGCTCACTTTCTTTTTTTAAATCTCTTTTGGCCAGACTTCTCCAATGTAGAAATATTTACCAAAAGGAAAATAGCAAGGGTGGGGGAATGGAGAGAAAAAAAAGGAGTTGAGCAATAAAATCTAAACATTCAGCAGTCCAGGATGGTGACTTTGTTGGGGAAAGAGGCCGAATTGTTTGTAGAACCTAATGAGATTTAGGATTAGATTTCCTGTATCAGTGGACAGCCACTGGGGAAAAGTAAATTCCCTGCACTTAAAACACTTTGCAGGAGAGGCATTTATTTAGTGGTGTTTGCAGATGGCTGTACCTGAGGGATCCCAGCCCCAAAGGCATTCCAGCCTACAACAGTCAGAGAAAAGGCAGGGAAAGGACATGGGAGATGGAGAAAAGGGCAGCTGAAGGTGTTTGCTGGGAATGCTCATAGTGGGGTGAGATCTGCTCTGTTTGCAGCTGGATTGCTCCAGCTTTATGTGCCAGAGTCTGATTGTCATGGGAGTTTCTCAGTGACTGGAAGGTGACTTTGCAGGTACACAGTTCAACCTTACATTAATGCTTTTTTACCTGACAGGCCCTTATCTTTTAGTTCAGATAAAATATTCCAGTTTTAGAGTTGTTCTCCTACATCTTTCTTGTAAGGACTGAAGCATTTCAATCCAGGAACTCACCTGGTGCAGTTTTCACTTCAGTTGTGTCGTGCCACATCCTGGCTCTGTGTAAACTGAGCCCAAGCACGGATGGAAGTTGCTCTGTGGGACGATGTCCATCCCCAGGCAGGGGACACAGCAGAGCTCTCCTGGCTGCATCCCCACCAGCTTCAGCCTCAGGCCAGGTTTTCCAGATTCCCTGCAAGGCTGAGCAAAAACAATATCCCACAGAATCACAAAGTCACAGGATAAACCAGGCTGGAAAAGACCTTTGAGATCATTGAGTCCAGCCTATGACCTAACATCACCTTATCAGCTAAACCGCTACACTAGGATGAAGCTCTAAATTTTAATCCTTTGAAATTAGACTTTTCCCACCCAGGCAGGTGGCTTTGGAAGTTTACTGAGGCAGCCTGAGCTGCAGTAGAAACCAGGTAGCTGGGAATTCTCCTTGAAAGAGCATTGACACCTCATGAGTCACCCTGACTTGTTTTTCTGTAGTTCTACCAATAGATGTATTTTTTTCTCTCCTCTCCTAAGCCACAGATCACACTCTTGTGCCTTGGCGTCATTGAAAGTTCTGGTTTTCACATCAGACTATGAAAATAGTCTTGCCAGATCAACTCTGGCAGCTGTCAGCAGCCTAAGGTGCAGGAAATTCTTCTTTTTGGGAGACCTGGCTCAGTGAAATGTCATCTCTGACGTTACGGTAGATGCAGAAGATCCAGCAGAAGTGGGACAGGACTTTGAAGCCTGTGGTTGTTCCTTGCCAGCTGGAGGTGGGACCTCTTGCTGAGTGCATTCCTGAGGTGTTTAGACCTCTGGCTTGGGAGGGAGGATGGGAGAGGCACTGGTGTTTGATTTCTAGGGTGCAGTTCCCTCCTCTTTGCCTCTGCCTGGGTCTTTCAGCCAAGCTCTGTCAAAGAAAATTCCCGGACGTTCTCTTGGAAGGGTCAGTGGAGCCATGGCTCCTCTGCCAACACAACAACTGGAGGCAGCTGCTTTGGAGAAGGATGTCTTGCATCATCCATGGGCTAAGGAGGCAGAGATTCACCCCTTGGCCCTGGGGAGCTCTGAGACACCTGAGCTGCAGCTTCTGGGCTAAACCCCACATTTAGCACAGGCCTTGCTAAGAACATCACGGTTTTTAATCCTCAGCAACGTTGTACCAGGCCATTGTGACTCCACTGCACTAAAAATGTCCTTGATGTCTCATTTGTTTTTTTAAGCCAACCTCTGTTTCCCTTTGTGATACAGATCCCTTTCCCAACAGTCCTCCCCCCCGCCAAAATAAAATTCTTCCTGAGACTTAGTACCATTTTTTAATATATACACATAAAACAAATTTCCTTCCCCAACCGTTTGTGTGGTTTTTCAAATCATTAAGGGAGTTTCCTCATTCTGTGATGTCAAGAGTCACCCAGATCAAAGCCTTTACTGATATTACAATTAAGCACTCTGCACCATTAAATTCACTTTCCACACTGTAATTTTTATAATAGGTCGGGAAGGAGCTTCATGGTTTGATTTCAGTCCAGCCATGGCGCCAGATTCTGATTTCTCATTAGTTCCTACACCGAGCTTTGTGAAATCCTGGAGTTAACAAGGAGCCTGCATGAATATTGGACTGGAACCTGTCCAGCTCAGTGGTGTTCAGTGGACTTGGTGCATGTGGGATGTCAGGGAAATTATACAGTCAAGAGAAAGGAGCAGCTTCAAGATAAGGGTGAGGTAATCCCTCTTCCTCCTCCCAAAATCCATTCCTGGGTGAACCGAGGCTGTGCAGAGCAGATCCAAGCAGTTGCTTCAGTTCTGCATCCTTGCAGTAGAGATGTAAAACAGAGAAAAGAAACTCTGAGAGGAGGAAAGAGTCAGGCTGAAAATGGATCTTGCAGCAAAGGCAGAGAGAGAAAGGAAAGATGAAAAAAGAAAAGAAGGGTTCCTCTTTGCTCCTTGAGGGATAATGGAATAGCTCCCTTTGCCTTCATTGCAGGTGCCTGGAGGGAGTGCTAAGTGCTCTCAAAATGGAAAAGGTCACTGGATTGCCTTAGATTTTAAAAAAATAAATATAGGTGTTTGCTTTTCTGTGTGGGGAGGAATGAAAGGGAAGAAGCATCCTGTGCTCAGCATTCCCAGCAATGGGAATTGCACGAGGGCCAGCAGCTGGGCTCTGGGCTCACTGGAGCTGTGACCTGCAGGCATGGGGAGTTCTGCTGGGAGCTGGCACCAGCCTGGCTGAAACTCCATCCAGCCTGCAAAGGAGAAACACGGAGAGCTCCTGACCCGGAACGCCAGCAGCAGGGCTCCTGCACAGCACAACAGCTCACCCTGGGTGGGGGCTTCTGGAAAACTCTCCCAGCAAATGTCAGAAAAACGGATCCAAAGCGAGAGTTTTCAGGCAGATCTTTGGAGATGCAGAAGCTGCACTGGAGCCACGGAGCTGCAGCACTGAGTCCTGCAGGTGGTGTGGAACAGATGCCCCTCATTGCCTGGGCTCTGTGCAAATCACATCTGGGAGGAGAGGGGGGAAATACTGGACAGATTGGGAGCCAGGGGTAAATTTATACAGACTGGTCCTAAACCTGCAGCAAACGTCACCACCTAATCTAAGAGGTTCTGCTGAGCCAGGATGAGGACTTGGTTCTGCACCAACAAGATTTAGAGCCTCAGCATGCTGGGTTTAGCTGCAAACTTTGCTCTGAGCTCTGAGTACTGCATTTGGGGGGAAAAAAAACCAAAAAAAAAAATTTTCTAATGTGTTTTTCCAGGAGATTCCCTCCCTGAGCATCCCCATTCTAGATGAAAGTTCCCACTGCAGCCAGACAGTTTTAAGGGCTGCTACTGAGTTGGGGTGATGACAGATGATGCCTGTGACAGCACTGCTGCAGTGCATGTCCCCTCCCTCCCCACTGCAGTAAAAGGGCCATGCTGGGTGCAGGTGTGGCTGCAGTGATGGGATTCCTCCCACTGGTGGCTGCTTTGTGGGAACAGAGCTGTCATCTATCAGTTTTATTCATTTTTTTGGGACTAGGATGTGGCCTTTGGAACCTTCCTAATAAAAACACAGTTACTGCCCCAGAGCCTCAGACTCTGGAGAACCATCCATCTCCCCTGAAGAGCCAGTTCCAAGCTGAGGTTCATTTCCATGGTGGGCAGAACCCAGTCCCAGATCTGCTTTGGCACTGGAAATCTGGTCCCTGCTTGGAAGGAGTTTGAAGCCATCTCTGCTATCAGGAGCTTCAGAGACTCTAGTTCATGATATTGCAAATTAAATCAGGGTTTCATTACACACCCCCGAGTTCATAAACCCAAAAAGGAGATACAGCCATAGCTCACTGAGCTACCTTTGGCAGACACAACGTGGGTAACAGTCTTCATTCAGTTTGGGTGATACTCCTGGAGAGTTAATAATCCAAGCCTAATTTAGTGTGAGCAGCCACTGAGCACAAGACAGAGCTTGTTGGTGGATCCAGGTCGTGCTGACCTGCAGTGGATGTGAGTAAGAGCTCCCACTGTGCCCCAGGAGCCCCAGGGAGGCACAGCAGCACGGGTGGGAGGCAGGGGCAAGAGAGCACATCCCATGTGGCACACACAGGCCTGGGCATGTGGCCACATTTACTGCTCTCCTTTCCAGCCCTCTCTCAGCCATAAACCTCTGGGAGAAGGGAAAATGTTGAGGAGCTGTTTGACATTGTGATCTCCACAATTGGTGCAACAGTTTCTCAGGGCTGTTCAGACAGGATTTCTGACTCCTCTCATTTATCTTGTTCCTAAAAGTGTGGGACTCCTCTGCTGGGGTCTGCCCTGTTTCTGAGCAAAGAGCAAAGCTTTAGTTCAAAAGCCCAACGATAAATTTTCCATCTTTATGTTCAGATTTCTGTTTGGCCAGAGGCCAAATGCCAAGGTGTGGCTTTGCTGCTTTTGCTGTTCAGCAGCAGCACTTTTTTCTCCAGTGCTACTGAAAAATCTCAGCAGGTTCATGATCATATCCAAGACGACCTTCCTGTGGCAAAAAAGCAGAAATAATGCTCCTCAAACCCTCTAGAAAGATGTTTTTGCTGGAATTCTCTGTGTCAGGCTTCAGTGCTGCTCTTTGCTTTTGCTTGTGGCTTGTTTGGCATCTGATTTAAATTAGTGGCATCTCAGTGCCTGGGGATGCACAGGACAGAGGCTGTCACTGAGCCACCTCTGTGCTGCCACTCCTGATGGCTCCAGCCGTCCTGAGCTGCTCTGGGAGGGATTCAGGGAATTTTTCCCTGCTGCAGGTGAAAGTCTGAGAGCTTTGGAGTGGGAGCTGTGCCTCAGGAATGAGCTCAAAAGGATAAACCAAGAGTGGTTCAGGCTGTTCCATTCATGGGAGCTCTGAGGAGCTGAAACACATCACAGGCTCAATAACCTCACACTTGCACTTCAAACAAAAAGCCTAGTTTTCCTATCTTTTAACAGAAATCCCCTGGAAACTGCAGAACTGCCTATCTTTTTTTTATGATTATTATTTTTTGCTTTACACATTCCTGCAAAAAAGTAGGATGAAACTCTCTCTGTTTTAGGCAAAATATTTTGCAATTTTCCAATGACCTTGCCAATAAGAAAATGATTCCCCATATATCATGGGAAATGCCTGCTTTCTCACAGGGCTGCAATGTTCAACTATCACCAGTGAAGGATTCTGCTGGCTGCAAGCTTGGCAGGAACACGAAGATCTTCTGCTATGGTACATGACATGAACTATTGGCTGGAGAATGCCAAAAGCTTCACCCCATTTTAAATGAGCTCCATTTTTTAAACTAAATCAGCATATGAATCGAATGTGTTTCTTCCAGAACATGAGAGCCTCAGCCTCTGCCCCGAGTTTACATCATTGCCCTTTTTATCCCAGGAATCAATCTGCAGTTAACGGTTGAATTGCTTCATCATCCCATCAAACCCTTGGGTCGGATCCTGCTCCCAGGGACGCTCCATGGCTGCTCTGCACTAAGTGTTAATATTCTCCTGACTAGACATGTCCCTTTCCCTGGCTGGGTGCTGGGATGTGCATGCCAGGAGCTATTCATTATGGATGAAGAATGGCTTGTGGTTAAATCCTGGACTGTGTTGTGGGAGATCTGAGTTCAGTCCCAGATTCTTCTTCCATTTCCCTATGTGCCTGGGCTATGAGCAAGTTGTTTAATCTTTCAGTGCCTCAGTTCTCCTTTGGTAAAATGGGAATAATCCTATTTCCTTTCTTCCACCCTTCCCTTTTACAGTGTTTGTTTTCACAGTTGCTTGTTGATCACATCTGTGGGACACAGCATACAGTAACAGGAGTGTTAAAACATTACAAAACCATGAATAATAATTTAGCTTTTCACTTAATTTTTCATATCCCACTTTTACATTGAGGAAGATAAGGAAAGCTTGATGGCAGTGCTGTCTGTTTATGTGCTATGACCTACTTGTCCCAGAAAGCAGCATGGCCAAGAAATTGAAACAAGATCTTGTGAAGTGCCATTGCAAATAAATCTGCTCCACTTCCCTTCTGTCAAGGCATCTCACGCTAGGGAAGACCACTGGGAGTCATTAATTCTATAATGGATATACTGGATTCTTTAAAAGGGCTGTTTTCCCAAAGATTAAAGCAATTATGAGCAAAGTGGTTTGAAAAGGGAAAAAAAAAAAAAAAAAGAAAAAAGAAAACCACCCTAAAGCAAACAGTGTGGATGATAATGGGGAATGGTTTAAGAAAACTTCAGCAGATGCTGTAGAAGTCACAGTTTTGCAGTTGTGGAAGAGGATTTTGTCAATGGGAAGCAAACACCCCCTTCCCCTCCCTCAGCCCAGCAGAGAAGGGAAATGGAAGCTGCTGTGTGAAAATGCAGATGAAAACAGACACTTGCATATATTTGAGTGCAGGAATGGAAATAAAGGGGAAATAGGAGACTGATAATGAGGATGGAAAAGGTCAGTATTTATGAGATAAAGATGGCTGATGAAGGAAAATCACTGAAAGTTGTTGATGGGGCAGTAGAGCTGGCTACAGCAACACAAAATAGAAAGGAAAATGTGCAAAACCAGCAGCAAAAATCCCTGATGAACTTTCTCTGAACACTGTTCCCTATCCATGGAATTAAGGTAGGAGTTTGCCCTTCCCCAGGTGCAGCTCAGGTTGGGGTCACCAGGTTGGGGTCGCAATCAAAACGTGCTGGGAGTGTGATGGAGACACCTTTCCTTGATTTCAAGTATTTCAAGGTAGGAGCTCAACTTTTAACAAAGGAAATACCAGAGAATAAAGGAATTGTAACTTGTGAGCTTCCACAGACTCCTTGCAGGTGTACTTGGCATTTTCATGAGGGTGGTGACACATGAAAGATGCCATTAATCACTCTAAAACTAAAGCTTGGCAGAGAGCACAGTGCCACGAGAAGTACCAGCTAAGCTTCAGTTAATGCTAAAGCAGATCTGGAAAATTACCTCAAACCAAATCAACACCACCATCTCAGTTCAAAGAAGAAAATCATCTTGGAAGCACAGAAACAATTCCATGTGTTCACCTGGACATCAGTTCAACCTGATAGTTTGGTTTGTATAAATCATTTCTGTTCATTTCATTCCTTAAATAAGGTAGTGGCTTCTGACTCCCATATCTGTGAATAGCAGAGCCTGGGCTCCTGTCTGAAATTCCTGCCATAAACAAGTGGATCCTCCCTTTAGACATACAACAGCATGAAATGCATTTTCTTGAAAGCAAGATCCAGTCCCCTGATAGTGCAGGGATATAAACCAACCCGTAACCTGAAGAACCTGTGCCTCTGCACGTGATCTTGTTAGGTCTTTTTTGAAAGACAGCACAGGAGTAATAATTAGCTTTTGCAAAATGTTTTGAAGGAGCGAAGTCTTTCATCCTGTCTGGATGCCTTTGGAGCCACGACAGCGAAACTGCAGAACTTGGGATGGACCTGCAAAGCCAATCCAAGAGTGCATTTATACAGGAATTCACTCAGCAGCTGGGGTGATCCAACAGCTCTGTGTTTATATGGTTCCTTTAATCTGGCGGAGGAGTAGGGCGGTTCCATCCTCCTGCCTGCTGCTCCTCCTCATCCCTGCTCCTCTCCTGTGCTGACATCACCTGGTTGTGGGCTGGGTTGTTGCTGAGCTGGATCAGTTCCCTGCTCTGGATCACAGCTCAGCCAGGACTGTGGGGCTGGCACGGGGCAAGGCCAGCAGGGATGGGGAGGACACGGTGCCAGCAGTGACCTATGCTGGAATTAATGACCCTGCAACGGCATCCTGCTGTTTTCTACAGCTTCTCTCCACCCCTTTGTAAAAGTTGAAAAAGCAGAGAGCAAAAGGGTTGTGTGCAGAGTTTGGTGTGGGTACTGGAGCTACCAGTCCCAGTGACAGAAGGTGTTGGATGCAGAGATAAGCACTTATCTTAAATTCCGTGTGCTGTGGTCAGCTAAGGGCTGGGGCAGCCCAAATCATGCTTGAATTTTGATCTCTTTTCTTCCTGTTGAAATTAAAAAAACAATAATTATAGGAAATTTTTATGTTGAGGTCTTGTTCTCCCAACCTTCCAAACCCTGTTCTTGTGACCCTCCAAGCCCCCACTACAAGCAGCCTTTCAGAGCTGGAGAAGTACCTGTCTCACAGAGCTGCCTTCACCTTTCCGTGGGGCAATAATTCCATGCCAGGGCTCCCAGAGAGGAGTGCACTCATAGTTTTCCCCTTTATGCAGAAGCCATCAGAAAGGAAAATAATTTAAGCCTTAAATTGTACATGAGTTGATAACACAGCAACCTCTTCTTTTTAACTCTCTTCAATCGGAAGTGTCCACCTCTCCAAGAGATGCTCGGTGCTCATGTGCACAGGTTTTGCCTTTGCATCTTGGTAGATTTAATTTATTCTTGTATCCATTTCATCTGGGTGTGAGTGTGTGCAAACAGATGCTCAACACCAGGGATGTGCTTGTTTTCTCTTACATGCAAACCTGAGCTGCTTTAAAAGGTTCTTTTTTCTGCAAAGTCAAGTGCTTGGCTGTTGAGAACTGTCACAGTTCACCTTCAGCTGACCCCTGGCACATGTATTGTGTTATCTGTCTTTAATGACAGGTTACCAGGGGGGTTTGTTCCTTTGTTTTAACCCTTTTCCTCTGAAGTTGCTGAACCATTTGGTTAGTGAAAAAAACAAAAAAAACAAAACAAAAAAACCCCAGTACTTAGCACAGAAAGCTTCAGCAGGAATGGTTAGCTTGGCAGGGTGACAGGAAATTGTAAAAGGGTTTCTTTTTGGCAAACTTGGGAAATCTTGATAAAAAGAAGGGTTGCAACCTGCATGTGAGCTAATAGCTCCTGCACAATTGTTCATTCCCAAATAAAAGCAAGGCAGAGACCACTATTTATTCAATAAACAGGATACGTTTGATTAACCAGAGAAACAATTTGGCAGAACTGTGATTTATGTAAAAAGTTATTGAAAGCACAGCTAAATTTAAATTAAAAAGAACACATCATCACCACAGTTAATATTTTTCTGTAGCCTAGTTTTGAAAACCATTAGTAGTAATAAACTTTCCTCCCATAAAATTTCTGCCATTTTAATTTCCAATTAGAACTTGCAAAAGATATATACATGGCAGTAAAAGTAAAGAAATTAAGTCTCAGCCCTTGCTGCAGCCTGACACAATGATGCCCCGATGCTCATAAATCAGTTTCTGTTTGTTGTGAACCTCTTAAATCCACACTGGTAAGAGGTGTAGAGGTATTTGTCTCCCATGAAAACATTCTCCCACACCCTTTGTAATTAAAAGTAATCTTAAATTTCATCTAGTTCCATGAGAAAGAGCTTTCATACAGTAATTTGAGTTGGACTCCAGAACGATGGAATGCAAGTTGAAAGTTTAATGAATTTACTCTATAAATCTTATTCTCTGTTTTTCTTGTCAGTTGTATCAGGGCATTACACATATTTTTCCTTGCATTGCTAGCTGGGGAATTTTTTTAAGAGAACCTCAGCGTGTGTTTTCGTGTGGAGCCGCGTCTGCTGAAGTTGGGTTTATTAATCCTGTAGCATGATTGCTGCTTTTGGGGATCAGGGCTGGATGCCATTCTTCCCATGAAACAAGACTGGGAAAGCTCCTCTTGGTTAAGTGATTTCATGAGTGTTGTTTTAGTTTATTGGCTCTGTAGCCCGATAGCACAGCAGAGCATTGGTTGTGCTTTCAGCTGAGTTATTTATCCAGTGGGATTTGCTGAGAGCAGCCCTTGAGCTCTTCCAGCTTCTAGAAAAGACTTGAGAATGGAAACCTGCTAAAAAGGAGTTGCTGGATATTGTTACTTCTTTTTGCAGTGCAACTGCTCCTGGAAGTCATGATGTGAGCTCAGCTGTGCTGGCAGGTGAGGAATGGTCCCTGCTCAGCACAAAACACACCCGGCGCTGCCAGCAGGGGAGGGGGACAGGACACAGGGGATGGCTTCAAACTGCCACAGGGCAGGGCTGGATGGGATCTTGGGAAGGAATTGTTCCCTGGGAGGGTGGGCAGGCCCTGCCCAGAGCAGCTGTGGCTGCCCCTGCATCCCTGGCAGTGTCCCAGGCCCGGCTTGGATCCACCCTGGAAGGTGTCCCTGCCATGGCAGGGGTGGCACTGGATGAGAATCAAGGTCTCTTCCAAGACAAACCACTCTGGGATTCTGGGATTCTTTACTGCTCAAGAGTTGCCATGTGCTTTTCTTTAAGGACTTCAATATTGCTCTTGAAGTTGCCCTCACGTGTGTTTCCTTCCAGGTGCACTGGAATTGGGATTAAAATGAATAAAGGAACAACGGGAATGATGACAGGATGGAGCAGGGAAGGGGAGCAGAGGGGTGAGGACAAGGAGAAGGTGGGAAAGATTGCCAAAGGAGTTTGGCAATTAGGCCTTTGGAGTGACCTCACCATTCTCCCACGCAGAACAATTTTCTGAAACAAGACAGATTTATAAGGATTATGGGAAAGTTTATTTTGCACTACCTACTGCATTTTGTTCTATGTATGTATATAAACAGAGCTGAGAGTTCCTTAAACATCTTTACAGAACATAACTCAGCAGTGGCCAGAAAGATTAAAAGCATGCAGGAGGACTTTGTGTAAATAAAATAAAATGTTAAAAGAAAAGGGGACGAGCAGGGAAAGGCCAGAGGGGGAAGGAGGGAGTGCTGCTCCCCGTTACCCCACGTTACAGGGAATACAGATGAGTTAAAATCCTCTCTGTGGGACAGCTGGAAGGTGGATGAAGGAGATATCTGAGATTTCTGTTACCAGAAGCTCTCTCTTTTCTGGTGGTATCTGCAGGAGTGTGGATTGAGGATAAAAATCCAGTTTTCTGCTCTGGCAGCAGCACAACCCATTTGTACCAGCACAGGTACCTCATAATAAGTTACAGAGAAAAGTTAAAGTTGAGCTTTCCACCACCTCAGCTGCTTCTCGAGTTTTTCAGGACCAAACTATGAAACATTAATTAACAATACATTGAATTCCCACATGCTGCTAGCTAAAGCAAATAGAAGTGGCTCTTCTATGTTGACAGCTTACGAGAGGAACTCTGAGCTTTGAATTTTTAATAATAAAAGTGATCATAAGTGATCAAAAAGAACATGTCAAAACACACAATCATAAAGGGCAATTGTGTGGTTAAACAGAGAGAGTCCCTGTTTTGTGCTGGCCTTTTGTGGGAGTGCTCTTGCTCCTCCAGCTCCCTGCTCCAAAGGAGGCACAGCAGGGATCGACAGCTTTATTTTCCTCATTCATCTTTCAGTTTGGGAGACCACAGTCTGCCACCTGTCAACAGCATCTTTATTATATTGGAGAAGCCAGGGGGAAAAAACATGCCTTGAGGTGTTTCCATATCAGCAGCCGTCGCAGTGTGGTCTTTGTAGCCAAAAATACGCTGAAATATCACAGGTTTTTCTTACTGCTGCTCTCCCTGTTCCATCTCCAGCACCCTGCCTTCAGATGGAAGCAGGTTCTGGCTGGGAATTGCCCCTGGGCTTCAGATCCCAGCTGTGCCCTTCCTGGCTCACAGGCTCAGTGCAGGACTTGTGGCAGGGTCACCATCCCTGGAAGTGTTCAGCAGCCCAGCAGACGAGGCCTTTTGGGATAAGGTTGAGTGGGAAAGAGGATATTGGTCAAAAGTTGGGCTTTAGTGATCTTGGAGGCCTTTTCCAGCCTTAGTGATTCTATGACTCCTCAGGTTTAGATCTCTGCAGACTTGCCCCTCACAAATAAAATGAGGCAAGTGCTGGAAGGTGGGAACTCAGCTGCGCTGGCAGGGCGCTCTTCCAGCTGCTTCTGCCACATCCAGTCCCTCAGTGCAGCTGAATCTAGCAGTGTCCTAGCCCAGATTGCTGTCACCAGAAAAAATGGGATGTATTTTGGGTTTGCAGGCAGCAATTTTACCAACTACCTGATTTTCTTGAACCTGAAGACTCCTGTACCCCAAATGTATAGAAATGGAATTGCGAAGCGCAGCCATGGGAATCAGCAGCCAGGAGAGCTGCTTCTCCATGCAAAACTGACTGCCACAAATGCTCTGTTGCTTTTTCTCAGGTGTTTTGCTCTGACAAGCTAAATTCTCCTCCTTTTCCATCCAAAAAAAGGTGGAAAAGTGCAGTAAGATCCTGGTGAGACTGGCCAACCAATTCTCAGATAAAGCCCACTCGAATGGCCAGCAGCCCATTCCATCTATCCCATAAACAGCTTCAGCAGCACTCAGTCCAGACCCACTATTTAGGTTTCTTTATGGTAAAAAAAAAAGGGCAGCAAATTGTGATGATTAATGTGGAGGTCCCAGGGAAGGCAGTGGGTATAAAGGGCTCTTCATTTTTGACAGGTGCATTGTGCATTCTGGGCTCCCAGCCAAGACACATTGTCATCAAATGTTAATCAAATCTGCAAATAATATACAAAGTATTAAATTGTGCTTATTCTCAGAGTAATTTGAGACATAAATTTATCAAGCTGTGCTATATGTTAGGGTCCCTTAAAATGAAGAAAATCAGGACTATGAGGCAGATGAAGAGATTGTGACAACAAAGGGCTTTCAGTGAGCCCAGGAGAATGAAGCATTTAAAAGCTCTTAGTATTTTCCTTCAGAAAAGGTTCTGATGTAAACAAGTAAATCCACAAGTAAAGAGAAGCAGGCTGGGATGGGAACATGTGAAACCTCTCTACAGCTGCACACTTAAAATAGTAATTTCAGTTTTCTGCATGTGGCTGTGCCCTTCCTCACCAGGACTGTGGCTGCAGGTCCCACCCCCCAGCAGTTATTCTGCACCTGAGAAAAACATCTGTATTAGAATAAGAAACTCAGTTTTCAGGCTGGAGGACTTTCTGCAGCTGTGTTTTGTGTGCTTTTGGCTGCTCACCCTGCTTCCTGCCAGGATCCTGGTGCACTTCTTTGGGATGCTCTTAATCTTCCCCTTTGGAGCTCACATCCCTGGTGCCCCCAGTGTTTGTTTCTGGGGGATAGCATTCAGAAAGTTACTGAATCTTCTGACTTTGGAAGCTCTGCTTTAATAAGTTAATTATTGTTTAAATTAAGTGTTCTTTTAATTAAGAAATAGTCAGAATTAAATATAATGGGCAAATGAAATGCAGAGTGTGAAGATGCTCTAGATCAGCCTGCCAGCCACAGGAAGCTTTCCCACTGATCCAAGGTCTGTGCTGCTCTTCCCAAGCCTCCCAGCATGAGGATTTTCAATTGAATTTCCTTTCCCTGGCAGAATCCTTCCCCTTTTTTTTTTTTTTTTTTTTTTTGCTCTAAGCCTACCCAGAAGGGATTTTTCTGGAGGAAACTTCTTCCCCACTGGTGCCGGTGGGATGGATGGGTGAGATTGTAACTGTGTAAATGCAGGTGAGAAGCAAACCCTGACACAGAAGCTCTGCAGCGAGGCCCTCAGCTCTCTAAATAAGTAATTTCTTTTCTCTGCTGGGTTTTGGAGAGTGGAGTTGTGCTGTTTATATCCAGCAGGGAAATAAAGAGGGGCTGGCAGAGCTCTGAGCCCTGACCCTGCCTGTGCAGTGCTGCCCTCCCTCCCACCTTCCCTGCCATGTCCAGCACAGGGCAGCTCTCCCAGCCTGTCTGCACTCAAAAATGCAATTGCTTCACTGCTATCCCCTTAGCAAAGCAGAAATACAGCAACCCAAACTCTTCCTCCTCAAGAATGTGCCTTGCCAATGGCCTTTGTCAGGGCCAGGTTGTTATCAGGGTAATGCCTGGTGTTTACTTTTCAGTGCCAGTAAATAAATCTCAGTCCTGCTTGACCCTTGGCTCTCTGGCCTCCCCCGAGCTGAAAACAAAAATGCTGTTCTGGATACAATCAACCAGTTTGGTTCAAGTCCTGCTTTTCAGGATCTGAGTCTGAAACTGGTGGTCTCTGAGTCTCTTAATGCCATTAAAGCTCGGATTTCAAAGATGTGTGCCTTGGAGCTTTTGGGTTTGATTTAAAGATAAGCCACTCAAGCTATGTTGATCAAGGGAGTGTCTTTATGTGAATTTTCCTTTTCAAATAAATCCAGGCCAAGATTTATCGGATCCTTCTAAAGGCATTTGTTACTGGAAAACATTCCTGCCTGCTTGCAGCTCGTCTTTTTTCTTCCTTTAAGGAAGGATCCTGAACTGTCTCTCCTTTCTCACAGCACCAGGAGCTCTAGCTGGATTTTGGGCAGTCCATAAAACAATGACATCTCATGTGCTGGGGCTCTGTGTGATTTGTGGAGCCTCCGTGACCATTCCTCACTTTCCCATTCCTTTTTTAAAGATTTTGTTAAAATTTATGAGTCATTCCACATCCAGCAAAGCAGTGGAAATAGCCAGGAAAGTGAGACCTGGTGGGAATTAAAGGATTCTCATCCACCAGCACAATGGGAGTCACTGCAGCTCTCTCACCAAAATGTCACAAGTGATTCTTGTCCCTCTCTTGCAGGTGTGAAATGTCACTCTGAGCACCTGCAAGTCACCCCTGCCTGAGCAACGTGTCCTTTTCCTGGGGCTGGGAAGGACAGTGATACCCTGAGAGAGACTTTCCCAGCCTAAACCCAGATAAACACCCAGCTTGAGCTCATCCCCCTCCCTTCCAGCCCTCAACCTCCAGCCAGCCCCAAATGAGATGCTGTTTTCTAGAAGGATATCTGATTTGGGGGTAAGATTTCTGAGCAATAGGGCAGCTACCTTTCCTGAGGAGTGGTTCCAGTGTGTCATTACCCTCACAGCTATGAGATTACATCTGAATGCAAGGTCGAATATGTCTAGTTGCAAGTTCCAGTCATTAGATCTCATTAAGCAAGATTGAAAAGTCCCCCACTATCAGATCCCTTTTTGAAGTTCCTCTGCATAGTAATAAAATTGTCTCTTAATTTTTGGGAGACAGTCTTTGGAGAGAGGCCTAAACATAGCACTGAGCATAATAAAATGAAGTTTAAATTGGCAGAGAAACAAAAAAAAGAAAAAAAAAAAGAGAAGTCTAACAAACCACCAACCACCCAAACCCAACCCTGAAGCCCATCCCTTCCCTTCCCTCCAAGAACTTTAAGGAACTGAATTAAAAATGAAAGCTGGGAAATTTCAGGTTTGTGGTTGCACCCACCCACCTGGGCTGTCTGTGCTGCAGCTGCAGGAGATACTGAGAGGTCGCCCAAGAGATGGGTTTTAAATTTACCAAATAAAGCTGCAGCTCTCTTATCTCACATGCCTTGTGCCCTGAGTTATGGTGGGGAGAGCCTTGCCTTGGTTTGTGGGTTTCAGCTACATGGCTAACATTAATTTAAAATAGATCTCTGTGGTTTCATAGCTCTCCATTTGCGGTGGGGTTATCTGAAAAACACAATTCTGTCTCTTCAGGAAGACAGAGAATGGGAAAACAAAGACTGAAAATACTGTGCTGAAAGTGCTGCAGCCTTCACATGGGTTTAGTGCTCCCCTCATCCCTCCCAGCCAGAGCAGGGGTCTGTTACTCCAGTTGCCCAGCTGGATTCCAGTTTGGATAATTACCCTCTGCCCACTGGAGTTTCTTCCTGCAGTTTCAAGTGAATGTTATTTTTTCTTCCTCCTTTGAAAAGAAACCCATTGTTAGCATAATTGGCACCGAGGTGGCAGCAGTGGTAGGGACAGGGATCCTGGTATCTACGAGAAGGTGTTATTTAATGTAATTAACTGGAGCGTGGATCTGCTGCCTCCCTCTCTGGGTTCAGCTCCCAGCTCAGACCCAGGCTCTGCTCCTCATTTTAAAGCTGGTTCTTCAGGAACTGGAGCAGTTTTCCACCATACAGGTCTGATCCTGTACTGTGCTAAGCAGCCTCAACTCTCTCTGGAGGGAATGAGAGCAGAGGTAACTCAGCATCTCCCACAAGGAGGGATTTGAATGGGAGATGAGTTGAGGGTATGGTTTTGGGATCAACGTTTGGTTCATGACTCTGGGGTTAAGGGCTTAAAATAATTCTGCTATGAGCAGGTTTAGAGTTTAGTTACCTTAGAGCTAAATGCTGAAAACATGCCTTGCAGCAGGGATCCACCTTCATCAGTCTGGCTGAGGGCTGACCACAAGTGGAAGTTGTCAGGAATAACCCCTCAATAACAGCCCCTTTGCTGACCATAATTCCAAATGGAGTCGTGCTAGACCAGCAGCCCACTTCTCTGCTTCCCTCCTCATCCCTCTGATTCCCAGAATAAACCCCCAGTGGCTCATTCATCCTTTTGGCTTTCATTTCTCTTTCCATTCTGGGCTGTGTTTCACCTGCAAGGTTTCACCTGAGGTTGGATTTCACCAGAAGCAGGGTGACCAGAGCAACAGAATCCTGCCAGTACTTATACAAACTGTGCTAAATCTTCAGAAAAACCATCATTTCCGTCACTTCCTCTAAGTAAATTCAAGTGTCTGATTTAGTTCAAGCCCCTGATTTGCATCAGAGGCTGAGAGTGGCTGTTTGTAAGTGGTTTGTCCACCTGGAGTGACATTATTGCTGCACCAGTGGAGTGTCCCTCCTGATGACCAGGCTCACCTCAGAGTCAGTGACAGTGATGAGCAACAGCATGAACATCCCGACTCAAACAGCGAGCTAGAAACGAGGATTTGTAGGGTATTTTCATAAATAGATTGTATTTCCACTAACCCTGGTGTTGCTAGCAGGATCTGCAGAGAAGGAGATGCCACCCACAGATCTGCATGGGGTGAGCAAACCCCCGAGGGGCAGGAGGTTCTGTTTTGATAGCCAGCCAAGAGTTGCTCTGGAAACAAGGCCAATAACAGTCTGCTGGGGATGGGCTCTTACTTGTGATGTCTTTCGTTCTCCCTGGCAGTTCATGCACAACCAGGAAATGGAGAAAGGTGCATCCAACATCAAACAGCTTTCAAGTAGGCATTTTTGCCTAATATCCTAAGGAAATGAGTCTCGTGTGATCCCACTGCCTCTGGGGGTGTGTGTGTGTGTGTGTGTGTGTGTGTGTGTGTGTGTGTGTCTGAAAGCTTTTGAATTCACTGGCCAATTCCAGCCAGATTTTGCAAAAGGGTGAAGATCTCCAAGAGGGATCTGTTCCTACAAGCTGGGGGAAAAGAGGGGAAGGGGAATGAATGGGAGAGCCCCGTTAGCACCTGCTGAGGGGGGAGCCAAGCTCCCCTTCCATGAAACACCAGAGTCACACAGGGAGAGGAGGTGAAGAAAGGCTGGGAGTCAGACAAGTGGAAAACAAGCCTGTGTCAGGTTTGCTCATCATGGGTGTGCTCTGTAAATCCCAGAACTGATCTGTTCTGTTTGCTGTGCTGTGCATCCTCCAGGAGCTCTGGGGAGCTGGATCACAGGATTCCCTTGGGGCCAACACCTCCCTGGGAAGATGCTGGCTGCTTTGAGGGAGCAAAAATCCTGTGGGGAGCCTACAAATGCCCAAACCCTAAGCTGGATAAGAATGGATTCCATGTGAGATTCCCCAAATCACAGCAAAGCTGGTTATTCGAGGCTTTAAATAAAAGGATCAATTTTTAGTCATTGCTTTGCTGCCTCCAGGGAGATGCAGCCCTTAATCATAAGAGAACATATGGCATTTTAAAGGGCCCAAAGGCTTTTTGAATTATGTTTATAGAGACCAAAGTCTTTGAGCACAAATGTTTGATTCTAATAATCTGTCTGGCAGTGTCACTAATAAAGATTTATATGCAGAATTTATCAGGGACACCTAAGCTAATACTCTTCCCATAGGGAAAATCCTCTGGAACGGAAATCTGCTGGACTAAAATTGAGAAGTACTTGCTGCTGGGAAATACCATCCAACAGAAAAAGGTCCTAGGAGCTCTTTCTTACTTCCTGGGTGACCAGCTTTTGCAGTTGGCTTTGTAGATGGAGCCCAGATTCAGCCATGTCCAAGGAAGGAAGGCTTGGAGGGTGTATTTGAAATGTCAAGGAATGGGTAGGAAATACTCAGATATTTCTTGGACTTAGATATTTTCTGGTTGACTCTGCACCCCCTTAGAGTTCCTTCACACAGGCCCAGCATGAAATAAAACCATATATTGATAAAATATCCCCATTCCCAGTCTGTTTGGTCATGTTGGGAAGGACAGTTTCAGTCAGTAGTGCTTCAGCCCTTTGGGCACCAAAGTGTAAAGCCCTGGGTTAGAAATGTAAGTGTTGGCAAAGCGACTGGCAAATGGAGTTTGCAATTTTCTGGCTTAACCCATCCAGCTGCTCCCCTGAGAACTGCTTTAATGAGCTTCCCTGACCCACTGCCACAATGGGCAGATTTCAGAACCTGCCACTTCCTAAGAGGGAAAATATTTGCTGCAGAATATTAGATTGGCCCATTTTGATTCAACTTCCAGCAAGTGCTGGGCTGAAATCACAGACGTGCTTCAGCTGGAGAGTTCACTTCCTTGAGCTCCTGCAGGTACACACAGGGACACATTGGGCTCCATTCATTGCTGGGGCAGCCACCTCTTCCTTTTTTTTTCTTTTTTTTTTTCAAAAATGAGAAGTTAAATGCTGAAAATGATGGTTGTGACATAGTGGGTGGGATTCCCATAGGGAAAATAGAGCAGGCAGGTTGGGTTTCTCCTCAGAGTCCTAACAGATATGGCATTCACACTTGTTAGAGTTTGAAAATTAGTACTGAGTCATGTCCAGGGGCTGCACAACCCACTGCCAGTTCAGTGGCCATGTGTGAGGAAGGAGTTTTGCAAAGCTGTGGTCCCCAAACTTTAACTGCAGTGCAGTTTGACCTTGATATCCAAAACACTTGGATGCATAACTAGTGCTAATTTTCTTTATATGGTCACATTTCTATCAAAACAGTTTAATGCTAAGTGTGCACTGCAATTCTTGCTGGGATTAATGCAAGACCCTGGAGCTGCTGCCTCGTTTCCTTTGGTTGCTCATGTTGTCAGACTCCTCACATTTCATAATTACTGAGCCTTGGCACACTTCATTCACGCCAGTGGGGTAAAGTTCTGGTTCTGTTCAGGTCAAACCCCAGGATTCAATCACTGAGTGAGCAACCTGGTCTGGTGGAAGGTGCCCTGCCTTGCACAGGGGGGTGGAATCAGATGAGCTTCAGGGTCCCCTCCAACACAAAGCATTCTGTGATTTTGTGATTTTCCTTCACCCTAAAAAAAAACCAAACCAGGGCAATAGCATCTGCCAGGGGATGCTTTTCACAAGGATAATGCAACTGTCTGAGAAATAAAATAAGAATCCTCAAAGGAAAAAATGCAAAGTTGTCACAGTTCTGCTCTCCACACAGGTACAAAAATGCCACAACTGTTTTCAGTTGAATGAACATCTATGGATGGGCAGTTTCCATCTATTGGCCTCTTTTCTATTTCCAACATTCAAGTAATTCTAATAAGGCAGATGAATACAAAAAGAAAAAAAAAGAGGAAAAAAAAGAAAACTAGTCATAGGAAGATAGAAAGTGATGAAGTTGGCAGTTAGGTGTAATAGAAACAATGCCAGTATTATTACATGCCTTTCCAATAAGAAAACTCTTTTTTTGGGGTGTTTCAGCTATCTGTAATAGGCCAGAGTAATCCCTCACCCTACAGACTCATTTGAAAAAAATTCCTACCTCTGTATAAAACAGTTTATTCCCGCTCCTCCAGGAAACAAGGGTGGAGCGTGCAGAAAAAGAACATCTATAAATCACATCTTTGATGCCAGATGAATGAGATGTGAGCTATGAATCATGTGGAAGGATGAGCAGGCTCTGCCTTCCATTATCACAACTGACCAACATCTCTGCTTGGATTAACCGTTCTCATTCCATGAGCACACTTCAAATTAGAAACTCTGAAAATATCACACTTTCAGGCTTCTTTCAAACACTTGAGGAGGAACCCAAAGGCTGAGCATTTTGTGTTCAGGCATTGATGTTAGGAGGAAATTTAGTCTGTTGGGCTCTGGAGTATCCCTTGGTTGGGAATGAGTGGTTGAGGGAAGGGCAAAGTAAGTAAATACTTCATCTCTTTCATTTTTCTGACAGGCATGCTTGGAATCCTCCCTCATCAATAGAGGTTTTGCTGGATGCTGGCAATGCCCCTCAGGCAGTGCACAAGATTAATAGGACTCCCTATCTAATTACAGGTTTACTGACGGATATTACTGAGGCCCCAGCAATGCAAGCTCCCTACACTGCACTTTTCCCCCTGTCTAGAGCTCACAGAAAGAAAAAGAGGCAGAAAACCAAATGCAGTAAGGAACAAGGCATGACTCAAACCCTGTACCTGCTGCAGGAGCGAGCATTTTGCTCCTCAAGCAGTGCAAGTTGAGAGGTAGCTTGGTGTTAAACAAGCATCCAGGTTAGTGTGAGAACTGGATGGTTTGCAGGCTGGAGATAATCATAAGGAGGAGCAAAAGGAGTTTTCTTTGGCAGTCTGTGCATATGGCAGATAACTCTCAGCAGATAATGCCCTGTCAGGGATGCTCATAGGCAGAGTTTCACCCCTTGCTTTAGCTGGTGCTTTTCTCATTTTCCTTAAGAGTTGGGTAAAGACTTCAGGAATTAAACACAAAACCAAACATCCTCTAAACTTACCCCTAAACAAAACAAAACAGCCCCTTCCCCCTTTCAGATGTCCAGATTAGGGGTAGGAAAATGCCATCTCTGTTCAGATTTGCAGCCGTGGCAGATTCTGGTGACTGAAGCACGAGATTTAATGGGATTTTCAGTCCTGAATCCAAAGGTGGAAATAGAAAAGGAGAAAATAGCAAGAGAAATAGAAAATAAAATGCAGAAGTTTATTGTGCTCTGGCATTTCCAATCCTAAAGGGTTGTGATCCCACAGGTTCATTATCTCCTCAGTGCTCAGGCAGTTTGGGGATAGCTGTTGTTGCAGGGGATGTATTTCCCTTCTAGGTACACGTTGGAAATTTAAATCCTTTCAGCCAACTATCAAGTCTCTGTAGGTGGTTTTCTTTCTAGGAAACAGCATTTTTCTGACAACATGACAAGAAACAATGACTCAAGACTCCTTCCCACATGAAAAGGGTCCTAGAGGAACTTCTAATTGTTGTGGAAATGTCGATTTAAGGTTCCAGGATAATTTTCATGGACTGGTTTCATGGAATTAATTTTCATTCTACATCTTTTCTTGCATAATTAATTGGGTTGAGGCAATTAGTGGAATTTACTCCTGGGAAGGCTCTCCAGGAGGCTGTGACAGGGACCCTGCCCAGGACCCTTCCAGCTCGGGGCTGCGCGTGGCTCCAAGGAGAGCTGGAGAGCAGCAAAGCCTCTCTCCACTGGACTTCTCACTTACTCTTTTCCTCCCCTTTCTGTGTGTTGTCTTCTAATAATCCCTTCTCTCTGAATCCATAGCCTGCAGCGCAGACATTAGATAAATAAAGCTGGCGTGGGCCCCGAGCCAGCTGGGATTGCATAAATACCCCGAGCTCTGGAGCACGGAGCCTCTGCTCGTGAGACTGGGCAGGGGCTGCCTGCCACTGGGCTGGGCTTTCCTCACAACTGGGGGGACTGGAACGGGCCAGGCAGGAGGAGGGAGGGACACTGTGGGGCTGCTCCTATTTGACTCCATGTCAGCCTTTGCAGCAGCTAAAATTTCCTCTCCCCAGTTCCATCTGTGCCGCTCTGAGGGGGATTCAGAGAAGCAACAATCTCCAGTTTCTATAAAATAGAAGTGGAAGGTCTCAGGAGGTAAGCCAGAGCCCCAGAGCTCCATCCTCTCCTTCCCAGGGGTAGGAGGGAAGGGTGGCAGAGGCACATCAGCAACTGCAGGATTTAAATGGGATAGGGATGAGAGAGGAAGGGAAGAATTGCACTGCCTGACACCACAGCCTGTAGCTGGCTGGGCTGAAGATGGGAAACCAGTTTGTCCAGCTTTGGCTTCACAAGAAGGTTCAGAGATGCCTTTTCTTGTAGTAAAACCCACCCACAGCATGGGTTCCCCAGGCACAGCCCGGGCTGAGGGGAGAGCACCGTGCTTGGTGTGGGTTCCCTTCCTGCCCTCCAGCCCAGGACTGCAGGGGAATTCTCTGCCCAGCTCATTCCAGCCACTTCAGCAGCTTGTGCATGATTGTTCCAGGCTTTCCTGGGCCTTCCCTGAGCTAGCACCATGAGATTTCTTTCATCTCAGAGGTCTGCCATCATTGAAGTCCCTGTGCTGTCAGATATTGTTACACTAATACACCATCCATGCTCCAGGGCTTCAGATCATCATGCTGGGATTGGGATTTACTGAGATGGGTTTTGCTGAGCTCACTTGTGTACCTTGTAATTCCCAACTAGAACACACCTCAAGGAGCTCAGCTCTGACCAGGCTCACTTGTCTCAAGGCTCCTTTCCAGCGTGTTTGGGCAGAAAACACAGCTCTTCGGAAACACTTGAATTGTGCTGTAAGTGTCCCCCCAGAAGGATGTTGAGGACCTGGCACCTTTACAAAGAGCTGTGTGCTGTGTTATTCCTCTCTCTGCTGAGTGTGACAAGGCTCTGGTGCCAGTGGACCGTGGTTCTGTAAAACATTTAGAAATGCCAATAAATCAGAGGCACGGTTTGGAAGCTGCCAGCTGGAATTTGCTACTTGAGCTTAAACAAGCTGGGCATATCTGCTTACTCCTGTTTTATTTGCCTAGGTGTAGTGAGAGCAGTGCAGCGAGCGTGACTGGGGCTTTTATTGGAAAAGTTTGGGAAAGGGGAATCTAGAAAGAGCCATGCTGAGTTTGTCTCCTCATCCTCGCTGCTAAAACACTCAGGTCATTTTATGCCATGTTGTAGGGAGTTTGTAGGCAACCCTAATGACACTTCCATGGTGCTGGTTGGAAATGCCATCCTTCAGATTCGCACAAAAGTGGTTATTTCACTCTTTCTGGTTGTTTATTGGCTTCCAGCTGAAACCTAAACCCGAGCTTGTGAGCTCTGGAGGGCATTAAGGATCCCCGACAGCTTTTTGCAAATGTAAGGGTATTAAACCCAAAAGCTTGGCTGAATTCCAAACGAGCAAATCTTATTCTGAAACCTTTAGGTTTCCTCTCTACTTAAGGGAATTTAAGATGTTTTGCACTTCTTAGATCTCACATGATTATAAGCGACTTGCCCAGGTCACACAGGAAATCTGCTGGGGGAAAGACCTGGGTCTCATTTTCCTGACTTCCCAGAGAGCTTCTGGCCAGATTAAGGGATGGGAAGGGCTGGGGTCCAGAAGTGATTCCCAGAGCACCCCTGAACTTTGGGATGCTCAGGAAAGCACCTGTGAGAATCTCCAGCAGTGGAAGGGTTGTGAGCCCACACTCAGCCTCCCTCTCTTCCAAAGGGGAAACAAAAATCCCCTGTTTTCTTTACCTGGCAGCCTGTTTTCATGGAACTTGAAGAATTTAATCTCCGAGGCTGCTGAGTTTGGCCATTTCAGAGTGTGAGCCTGGGAATGCACCCAGGTTAAATAAGAAGCCGTGGTGCAGCGGGCACGAGGATGCTGCTGCTGCATCCAAGAGTCAGAGCAGTGCCAGGGGTGATTCCCAGCAACATCCGTGACAAAATAGAGAGACAGAGGCTGAGAGTCTCTTTCTGGGACCACGTCACCCACCGGCAGACACTGGGACACACTGGTGGCACCTTTGTCCTGGTGCTGCATGGGAAGAGTCTCTGGTCATGGTTCTGTGCTCTGGATTTCCACACTGGCTTGTAGAAAAATGCCTGGTTTGGCTAAACCCAAATCCTCAGAGGCCTAAAATCAGGCAGAGCTGCCTCTGACACTTTGAGCAGATCCAAGTTTTGCTGCTGCTGCTGCTGCTTTTGCCTCTGCAGGCTTTGAGGGCAGGAGGCAGGAGCATGTCCTGGCCCTGGAGCAGGGCAGCAGATCCCTCTGGGAGAGGCTACCAGGACTCTCCCTGGGGAGCCAGAGTTTGCCTCTGGAGCTGGGAGCATCCCTGGGCACAGTGGTGTCTGTGGGCTCTCTACTTTTTGGGCTTTGTTAGCAGCCCTGCTAATTGCTTTGATTTGTAAAGTGAGGGGCTCAGCGAAGCAGGAGGGACACAGATGAAAAGCAGACCTTGATGAAGTGTCTCATTAAGTAAAAAGGCAGAAATTTCAGCAGTACCACCCCCCAGCCGTGTGGAAGGCTGGTTGTGATGTCTTGGGAATAAGCAGGTGGTCAGAGCACACCTTGGAGCAGGCTCAGGTTTGTGCTTTATTGGGGTGTAATTCCAGTGCCAGGGCCTGCCCCAGTGCAGGAGGGGATCCAGGCTCTTCTCCCTGCCTCTCTCAGCCCTGTGCCTTTTCCTTCCCATGTGCTGAGCTCCCAGTGAAAATTATCAACCCAAACCAGTGCAAAAAAGCTCTTTTCAAGGGCAGCAGAGCCCAGGGAGGCAGAATGGGTCATCCTGCAGGCAATGAGCATTGCCACATTTACTGTGCTTCCAGCCTCAGTCATTCCAAAGAGCAAATTCAACCTGATCAAAACAGACCTGTTGGAGTTTGGGTGGCTGCAGCTGACACCTCATGAAAGGCACTGGGATTCTCTTTGTTTTTGCTAACAGAAAGGAAAACAGAACAGCTACGTATCATCCATCTGGAAAAAAAAAAAAAAAAGCTGTAATTACCACTCCCCGAAATTATTTCTTATTTAATGAAATGTCTCTTTAGGCTGAACAAAGGAATTTTCAGAGAGGAGAGCACTGAAGGGCGGGACAGAGAGCACAGGCAAGAACACAGTTCAAATACAGGGAATAAAATCCTCTTGACACAGTTCTGACACAGTTTGTCACTAGAACCCCTGCCAGGCCAGAGCAAAGGCTGCTTTTTCATGGAGATCTTCTGTACCTGTTTCTACTGGGAGCACTGGGAACCACCATCCATGGCTGGCCCTGAGGGATGTGCAGCTCATTCCAGTTTGTGGGGGCTCTTCTTGCTTTTCCAGCAGCTAAATGCCTGATCCATTCTCAAAGCAGGGATGTGCCAAGGCTAGGAACGCCCTGACCCCCTCTGGAAGGGAAAGTGGCTGTGGATGAGTAGCTCTGGCAGTGGGAAGGAGAGTGGAAGTAAAATAGAATGGCTGAGGCTGGAAAAGAGCTCTAAGGTCATGGAGTCCAAGTAGGGAGCAGGGGCACTTTGGGGTGTCTCCCTCCCCCTGGCACACTGGGACACAGGGCTGGGGGTGATACCCAGGAGGGGACACCCCAAGGCTCAGCTGGAGGGAGAAAAGTCTGCAGAAGGGAGCAGGAAGCACAGGGAGGTGAATCCATGGTGGGAACCTCCAGCCTTGGTGTGTGACAGATTTATTGATCCCATCCTGGTGGGGAAAAAGCTTTCCCCAACTTCAAGTGAAGCTCATGATGTCTCTGTTTGTTTCTTTGCTTTTTAAATTTAATTTATTGTTTTATTTAACATCCTCTTGCAAAACTGTGCTGGTCTCTTTTTTATTGGATTAACTGACTACTGTAACTAAGAGTAAAGTGGGGTTGGGTAGGAAATAACAGAGGATTTAACCTGTAGCACTGCTGTAAAAGCAGCCTTAGTCAATCTGAGGCAAAAAATGCAGCTGTGGAAATCACCTTTCTCCAGTTTATGCTGGAGAAAAAAAAATGCCCTGTAATTAAGAAAGACCCTTAAGCTTTGGTGTGAAGTGTCACAGGTGGGTTCAGGGATGGAACATGGGATCATTCTAAATGCCAAAAAAGGGACTTATGATCCAAACCCAAGGAGATGTCACTGCTGGGTCAGGTCACGACCAGCTGAGTGAGGAGAGGACAAATGTGGAGTCCAGGTACAGCCCAGAGTGAGGCAGCAGAGCCAGCTCCTGCTGCCTGGAGCCGGGCAGAGCTGCAGGAGGTGGGTGCTGCAGGAACGTGGGGTTTGGTGGGATGGCAGAGCTCCTGGTGTTCCCAGAGGACCAGGTCTCCTCTCGCCCTCCCTCCTCACAGAGCCTTGCCTCTGGTTTGGGCTCCACATTTCCTTGAAACAGGACAACCTGGTGGCCCTAGGGCTTGGACCTGTGTTCTGAGGCACTTTGGCGTTTGCTCTAATATCAAAAGGCAGCTTGTGACCAAAGGGAGACACTGGGATGAGCTCTGGGACCCTGTCACCCACGCCCATCAATGGCAGCAGGAAAACAGGCAGGAATCCACAGGCTTCGTGAGGCTCAGGAAACTCCTGGAATCTATGGTTAAACAGCAGATTCTAAACTACCCTGCCCTCAGGCTGGTGTGAGAAGCTCTTTGCTCTGAGGATTGTTGCACGCTGGCAATCACCCCCACATAATTAAGTAGTTTATTCTGTCATGTTTTGATAAATTCCAACCTTCACCCTCTGGCTTACCTTGGGAAGGCTTGGGCCGTGTGCTGCCTAATGTTTGTGGTACACAGGGATTTGTTATGCTGTTCATTAATTCTTTCACATTCGATGGACTTGGGAAGGAAAAATATTGATGGAGAAATAAAGAGCAACTTTCTCACCGAGGGCTGCAGCGAGGTGAGGTCTGCCTGGAATCGTGATTCACACCGAGCCAAGTTTTTCCACTCTTGTGAAACCATAGGTTTTCCTGCTTGAAATTGATAAAACATACCTGTTTGCATTTAAAAACTGATATCCAGGTGCAGCACATTGCAGTGAAAAAAGCATAACATGACCTCAGCAGGATTCAGCTTTGGTTTTGGTAATGCCTCTTTGGCATTTGTTAGCCAAGGCAAATGCAAATCACATGCTGGAGTGATTAAAGGATTCAGCCCTTGCCTTAGCTCGTGTTTTGACTCTGCAAAGGAGGTATAACTTGCACTTGATCCTCAGTCAAAAACAGTTTGTAGCAGCAATTCTGTCTAGAGGGATGCCAAAAATGAGTGGGAACTGAATATCCCGTTGCTTCCAGGCCGCTGGTTGGAGCCAGCCTTGGGGTGCCATGCTGGGGGTGGCCATGGGGGATATTTACTCAACTGTAATTAACTTAATCAGCCACTGGGTATCAGTATTGTCTCACATGCATCTATAAAAAAGGGGATTTTCATGGAGCTGAACGTTTCTGTTTGGGGGCATTGCTGAGGGCTGGCCTTGCCTGGCAGGGCATGAGGGCTCAGGGGGAGAATCCCCTCCAGTCTTGAGACACCTCTAACAGACCCTGACCCCAAAGCACCACTGCACAGAGCCAAGGAACTGAGGGAGAGGTGGGCAGCAGCTCAGGGAGGGGGTGCAGGCTGTTCCCAGACCCTTCATCCCCAGGGAAGGGCTCTGCTCCTGCTCCTGCCCCACCACACACCCTGGGGAGCTGAGCAGGCTGGGATGGGCTGCTCCTCTCAGCAGAAGAGCTGTGCAGAGTGTGTGTGTGACTCTGCCGTGGGTGCCAGGTGGGGTTTGGGGGTGTCAGTCCCTGGCAGGGGCTGTGCAGGCAGTGAGGATCCTGCCTGTGGCAGGGGGCAGGGGGCAGAGCCCCGAGTGCTGCCTGCTGGCACCAGCACACAGAGCAGGGGTGGCAGGAGATTTAAGGTCCCTTCCAACCCAACCCACCCTGGGATTCCTTGAGTCCATGTGCCCATTTTCCAGCTGGATTCCTTGCGTGTGGTGCCACTCTCCCTTCCCGCTGAAGCAGGAATGTTTGCGTTCAGTTTGTGTTGAGTGGGATGCTCCAACCAGGATGCACAAAGGCAAAGGTGGTGCCCAGATGCTCCATGAACACACCTGGGACCACCCAGCTTGCAGGTTGAGCCCTCAGCCCCCCGTGGGGTGGGTTTGGAGGCCTCCAGCTCGCTGGGTGATGGATCCAGGAGGGAAGAACCCACCTGAGCGAGGGGTGTCCCACTGCCAGGGCTTCATCAGCAGGGAATGCTGCAAAGGCTTGAGCAGGTTTTTCTCTTGGGCCCCCCACCTTCTTCCCCAGGGATGGGACTCCAGCACTGGTGGGATTTCTGCCTGAGTTTCCATTCAGTTTTGGCTCCAGGTAACAGTTGCTTCTCTCACTGCTGCCTTCCAGGCTCGCTTCCCTTGCCAAAATGCTAATTTAGCCCTTCAGCTATGTTTAAAAATAAAAGATCCTCCACTTCTCAGGGTATTAAAAGGCCAAAAGGAATATAAAAAGTTCACCAGACTGGTCAGTTCACTCCCTGCTGTGTCTTCCTGGGGCGTTGCAGCAAAAACACAGGCACAAAATCCAAAGCAAACAGCTCCCTCCTCCCTGTCAGCCTCCCCTGGAGCCTCTGGCTCCCAGCTCCGTGCCCATCTCCCTCCAGGCCCTGCCTCTCCACTCTGCCCTGGGCACCTCCCCAGCCCCTGGTGGCACCTGAGTCACTCCTATTCCTGCATTCTCCTGGCCCAAAAATTTCCCACCAACTTCTGGGCTCTTCAGGCACAAACCCAGCAACAAGGATTTTTCCCCACTAGTCCCTCGTGGAGTAAGATAATATATCCACATCCTCCCTGCTGTTCTGCCACAAAGAGACCCCACTGGAATCCTCTGCTTGCCTTGATTTCTTGGAAGCTGCAGAGGGATCTGTTTAAAAATCCAAACAGGATTGTGGCTGTGCATTGGGTTTCATAGAAGCTCTGCAAGGCTGGTTAAACCTGGAGGGTCACAAAATTCATATTTATTCCTGCTTGGTTAAAGCCTCATTTTACAGTACAGGGAACTTGGATAACTAGGGCAGAAAAGAGGTCATTTAATGGTTGGGAGTTTTTAGTGTTTCCTGACTTTAATGCTTGTTGTGGCTTCAATTGCTCTTCTTTAAAAAGTGCTGTGGTTGGGATTGGGGTCCCTGAATGAGATCCTTTTGTTCCTCAGGCTTTTCATTTCTCACAAATTGAGCAGTGCAGCTCTCTCCCTCCTACAAAGGTAAAGAGGTGACACTTTGAAGCAGCCATGGAGAAGGAGAGGTCTTGTTTAGATTATTTCATTTTGGGGCAGTGCCTGTTTCAGTTTAGAGCTGCTCACTGTATGGAGAGAGAGCTCATTCATGTTCTTCCAAATGAGCTGTCACTTCCCAGAGCTGATTAATCACCACGAGACACCAGCCCTGGTATCACTGCACGGCTTCCAAAGCTGAGTCAGCCAAACATGGCACGCCATCCCCTCCCCAGGTTAACCACCCACTGCTGCTCCAGCCTGCAGGAATTTAGCAAAATCCATTTTATTGACTGGCACCAGGAAGGATCGAACACTGCACAGGGACAGCGCCCAGCTGGTGCCCAGCAACGTGATGGGAAGGGAAACTGGGATGGGATAAAGTGCACTGGGGACATGGAAATCAGAAAGGGGAAATGTGGTTTCAGCTCTCAAGTGAAATCCCAACACAAACCCCAGTGACCATTGTTCTGCAAAGATATTTTTTAATGTAACTCATGTTGAGTGTTTGACTTCAACCAGTTTGCACTCCAACACATGGCTTTTCTCCATTAATGCTTATCCTGTTCTCATCAGTTCTCTTTCTTTTTTTTTTTTTCCATCAAATATCTTTTTTTCCTCAACAAGAAAGACCCTAATCATTTCAGGGTGCTCGCCACCTACTATCAGTGGTTATTTTGGGGATAGCTCAGCAAAGCTTTAAAATGTCTGAACTGCATTAAAATGAATTGTTGGCATTCCAGCCCAAACCTCAGGAGGCAGGAATCTGCCATGAGAGCATGGAGGGAAGCACTGCTATAATAAAGGATACATGTAATGAGGTTTGAAGTGCTTGAAATTCAAAGTCTGGTCCATATTACGGAACATTCACTGCTTTAACGAAATCAGTTTCAAATTGATCTAATTAAACTCCTAGACAGCTTTAGTGTAGACATCTTCATATTGGTTTTATCCATTCTAAAATCCAGTTTAGCTGGGATGTGTTAGGGGCAAAATGCCCAGGAACTCCTCAGATGGGAGTTGGTTGTCATTTACAGATCTGAGCTGAGTTCACTTTTCAGGTTTGTTCTCCACATTCTGCTTCTTTAGCTTCTTGTAAATCTCATGTTTGTGCTTCTTTAACTCTGGACTCTTGGTGATTTTGGAGTCATTAACTGGCCTTGGATTGGAGCACGCAGCTCCAGGAAACAGGAGGAGGAAGAGGAGGATGAGGAGGATGAGGAGGATGAGGAGGATGAGGAGGATGAGGAGGATGAGGAGGATGGCCATCCCAGTCATGCAGTGAGGAGCAAACCAGGGTGCCAGAGGCTCCTGTGAGACCCATGTAGATTCTGATTTTTATAAATTGGGACTTGAAATGTCTCAAGGCTGAACATTCAGTGTCCTGAGTTCAGGCTCCTTCTGGTGGAGTTTCCAGGCTGGAATCCACAGCTGAGTTGGATCCATGGCAGATTCACAGCACGTGAGGAGCTGCAGCTCCACGAGCAGCTAAAACCTTCACACAGAACTTCACCTGCAGTGCTGCCCTGCACTGAACATCAGTGTGTGACCCATCTAGAAAGACTTTGTGCTCCCAGGTGGGAATTCCCAGTCCCAGGAGCTGCTGCTGGCCTTTGGACAGGCAGCATTCCCACTTGGCAGCCTCAGACTGCCACGGAGCTGCAGGGTGGGACCAGGGATGCCACTGAAAGAATCCCTTCTAGTGGGAAAGAGAAGCTCAGTGATTCCCTCCTGGTGGGACAGAGAGGCTCAGTGTTGAGCTTGCTTGGTTTTCTTTGCAGGAGCAGGAGGGATGATGCCAATTCTGAGCTCACCCATGGATTTTGCAGAGGTTAATGCACCCCCCGAGAGTGTGGAACAAAACTGTCTGTCAAACAAAACTGGCGTTTGGGGCAGGGAGGTGCAGTGCATAAAAGTACATTTTATTCTGTTGACCATTAATTGTATAAATAAACCAGCACTAAGAATGTTTTTATATGCCACTCTGTTTTCTTATAAAATAGAGGGGTTCCTGAAGCTGTGTAGAAATTCCATAGTAAACAGAAAATCTGGCAAGTTACACCCCCCCTCCCCGTGGAAAATTGACAGAGATTTGCAACTCTGAGCATCACAGGAGCAGGAGAGGCTGCAGTTTCCCACAAAAGGCAGGGACAGAGCAGCAGAATAGAAGCCTCCTGTAGCTCTGACCCTACATGCCCTTCCTGGGGAAGGGAGCTGTCATCCCCGGGGGCGAGGGAATCCCTCTTCCCTCAGAGAGCACAGGTGATGCTTTATGAGGATTAGCGATTTGAACACCATGTTCTGGTGTTGAAACCCTCCCAGAGGGCAGGAGAGCTTGTTCCTGTGTGGAGAAATCAGTGCTTTGCTCACATCCGTGCTCTCCAGTGCTGTCTGGGAGACATGGATATGTTTTTTGGAAAACTTTTCGAGCGATTCTGACAGCGGCCGCCTGCCTGTGGCTCATGAAAGGTTTTCACATTCCTTTCCATGCGCTTTGAAATGCCAGAGGAAATGTCCCAGTGACTCAAATTATAGGTGTTACTTGGGAGTAACTGCTGCGTTATTGCTGAACACCTGGAATTGGCAGCAGGCAGCCTGCATGCTGGAAAAAAGGGGAATTGGATACCCACCAGCCCTTCCTACCTCCAACATCCCTGGTTTTGTTCACCTGCAACAGGGACAGAGGGGTGCAGGTGGTCATTCAGGTGAACCTTGTCCCATTGCCACCCTCTGCTCTGATTCTGCCCCTCAGATATTCCTGTTCCCTGCTGAAACACCAGAGAATTTAGTTCAGTGTCAAAGCACTCATTCCACAAGGTTAAGCCATGGATGGATTTGGATGGGGATCTGCAGATATTAGGGATGTTCCCAGAGGATAAAGTGCACCTTCCCTCCACAGAGAAAGGCAGCTGCAGTCTCCTGTTATTTATTTCATTTATTCAACATCTTGACAGTAAAACCCTTGGAACTGGGTTTGCCAAAGGTATTTCTTTTCCTTCCAACTTATCCTGTCCTCTCAACCTGTCTGAGGGGAGCATTCTTGGCATGGCAGGGGCAGCCCTTCCTCCTGCTCTGCCTGGGAAGCTGGGCTCTCCAACACACCTGGAAATGGAGATTTACCTGGCCTGACACAGATTTACTGGTGTCCTGCTGCTCTGTGGTGCCTGGAGGGAGGGGGATGGAGGATTTTTTCCCCTATTGAGCAGTGCAGAAAGGGGCATTTCTGTCTAAAGGTCATGTAATGTGCAAGGTCACATCTACTGCTTGGAAACTGTAACAGCTCTGGTTAGGCTGGTTCAAATCTGTTTTCTAGATAAGGCTAAAAATTCCTAATATTCAGTTACTACAGTCACAACCCCTCTCTGTCTTTGGTCTAAGGCACATTTTGGTGAGGCTGTTTTCAGGCAAGGGGCTCAAATGCTAACAAGATTAAATGGCTTTTTTTTTTCTCAGTTCCCTCTCCTCATTTATGACAAGGATTTCTGTGGTTTGATCCAGAAAAGTGGGAATTAGTTTATAAATGATGTGTAGCTAAGCTTTGCTCAGTTTTTGACTGGAATTATCAGAGTTTTACTCAAGCTCTGTTTTATAAGTGATGCCATTGCTACCCACTGCACCAATGCAATATTAACAGGCTGGGAATCCTTGGTGTCTTACAGCTACCACTGAAAATTTATCTTTATGGTAAAGTCTCTGGAGGTTTCTGGGGTTTCTTTTGGTCCTGATGCCTTTTATTGTTTCTCTGCAGCTTGAGTAGGAACTTCCAAAGCCTAACCTAGTAGTAGCTTCATTTAGGTGCATCTGCTGTGTGAGATATAACTTTGTTTCATTTTTTTATTAGTTCTTATTTCTTATGTTTATTATTTCTTATCTATATTATGGTTTTTCTAGTCATGAGTTTTACAGTGTTCTATTAACAGGTTATAAAATGGTTAACTATCTTTTTTTATAAGGTCTTTTAAGGTTAAACTATCTAATTAAGAAATGACACCTATATTATTTTTACCTTTAATTTAATCATTAATCCTCTTTGTCTCTCAGTGTGGACTTTGTTATCTAATTATAAAAAACTACCTAAACTCATGAAGAGGAAAGTGAAGAGGAAGGTCTAGCTACTGCTCTAAAACTTCTATCTTAGTTTTATATATATTACTATAAAAGCTTGACCTCCAAGCTGGGGCTGGAGCCCCATGGAAGCACCTGACCACTCTCAGGGCAGGGAGGGCTCTGTATGAGCAGCAGCAGCTCCAGGTCCAGGTTTTTCATTCCTTGTTCCCCCTTTGGAGCTGTGCTCTGAGGAAACCAGAGATCCAGGCTGGGAAGGAATCCCTGGTGGAGGTGTGAGGGAGCTGAAGGAGGGCACAGACACAGCAGTGAGGTGTGGAACACCCATCTGGGTAAATGCTGCCTTGGGTCTGCTGTGAGTTCAGACTCCCAACACAAAGTAAAAAAATGGGCCTTGGGAAGAAGTGTCTGGGTGACATTTTGGGTTGTGTTTATGAACTAGTGGGGGTAGAAAATCTGTTAAAGACCCCAGAGACTTTAATAGCTTGGATGATGATTTACAGCTGTTTTATTCCATGATTTATAGACTGCTCCTTATCACAGAGGCAGGATACAAATACTGAATTTCATAAAGGAACACAATTCTCATTTCTTTCTCAGAAACACGTAGACAGAAATGCCATTCCACAGTAAACAGCAGCCTCTTCCCTCATCTCACCACCCCCTGACAGAGATTTGAGGCTGCAGAGCACAGCCAGCAGTGCCTGGGCTCATCTCTTCCCATATAATTTCCATAATTCAGCCCTTTCCTCTGGCTGAAGTGCAGCCTCCCTAAATACACAGCCTGGTACCATCATGTTACATTCCCTCTGCCCTGTCTGTGACAGGAACCTTAAATAACACAGGAGACTCTGGTTCTCAGAGCCCCACAGGAAAGGATCAGCCAGGCCCTCACACACATTCACTGGAACAGGCTCCTCATCCTCACGTGGGCTCCATGAACTGATCTCTGTCTGATCCAGTTCTCAGTCACATCAACAAACTCATAAATGAGTGAGGAAAGGAGCCCTGGATCCCTGGCATGTCCCAGGCCAGGCTGGACAGGGCTTGGAGCAGCCCGGGGCAGGGGAAGGTGTCCCTGCCCATGGCTGGGGTGGGATGATCTGAGCTTTGAGCTCCATTCCAACCCAAACCAGTCTGGGATTCTGTGATCAGGGGAGGGACGTGGCCAAGGTCACCCTGACCCCACGTTCTGCCTGCTGGGCCTTGCTGCCTCCCCACAGCTGAGCAGAACTCTGCTCAGAGCCCTCCCTCCCAGCCTGAGGGCTGTAAGAGAAGCCTGGGGTCTCAGAGGAGGTGGCTGAGGGTGGAAGGGACCCTGCACCAGCCTGGTCTGTGTGTGCAGTCCCTCAGCCCAGTCTGCACTGCTCTGGGGGTTTCACTGCAGCAGCATCAGCACCACGTGCTCACAGCACAAAAACTGCATTTCCACGTGCTGCCGCTCTGCTGGGAGGCCCAAACCAGTGTGTAAACAGGAATTTACTGGATCACCCCAGTGCAATGAGTCATGTTCATTAACCCTGCTCCCAGACTCCAACATTTTGCTTCAGAGATCTCAGATGGCTTCTCCAAACAAAGCCGGGAGAGGGCCAGGAGGAGTCTCTTAGGATCCTCAGGATCCTGCTGGAAGGTGTCACTGCCCTGGCCCCTGGTCCTGCTCTGCTCCAACAGCCCTGCTGGGGTAGCCAAGAGGGGAGAAGCTCTGCCTGCCCTAAATACCATTGTTCAACATCTCCCAAGTGCTCTAATCTCTCCAGCTATATCGTGATCCTCTGATTTCTCCTCCTGGCCTCAGTAGTTGGGGTATTTTTGCAGGTAGAAGCAGCCTGAGGCAGAACTGGAAAGCAGACAGGATCACAGTGAATAAATCCATCTTCACAGGTCTCTTCTTTGTGTACTCCTTTATATCAGTTAGGTTCAAAGAAAGTATCTCCTTACTCTGCCTGCACTGTTTAGCATTTTTTATTAACAAAGTCCTCTTTTAGGCTGTAGTCCATTGAGGTTCATTAATCAACAATTGCCATGAAGTGAAAAATTCTCAAACTTCCAAAAATCTTTTTCTTGGAGTGAGTTAATACTAACAATGAAGTTTTCCTTGGCTAAGTGTCCCCTGCTTTGATGTGTCTGGGTGAGAAACTAAAAGCCACAAAGGTGTTATAAACTAGGCACCAATCACAGATTTAGACAGGCTGGTATGTGCTTTTAACCAATAAATATATATAATATCACAAGAATTAGTGTTTGGTTTGTGCGAGAGAGAATTTTTGGCATTTGAATGATTTTCTTATCGGTTTTTCATTAGTTGAGCTATTATTATTTTTTTTTTTAAAGAACAGCAAATTCCCCTCAGTGTCCTGAAAATGGCACTGAAAGTGGTCACCCCAGCCCCATTCCTAGAGTAACATTGGTTTACGTTATTTCTGGCAGGAGCCATAATACAGCTCTTCTTAATTTTGGGAGCAGGCTGTTATTCAAACACACGCCTGTGAGCCTGGACAGCTCTGGAGTGCCTCTGGAAGCCCTGGCACGGGGAGCTGTGCTGGCAGCAGGAGCTGTGACCCCGCTCAAAGGTCCATTCCTGGGGCCAGACCTGGCAGGAGGAGCAGCCACAGCCCTTCAGATGGGACAGGAGCTGATGGGAGGCGTTTGGCCGCTGGTGCTGCTCCGAAAAAAAACCTTCTTTATAAAAACACAGGCTGGGGGATCGCTCCTGAGAGTGCAAAGCCCCTAAACCTGCTCCAGGCTGCCTTCCCAAACACAGCCTTGCTCCTGAGGGCAGTAAAACAAATAGGAAGACTCCCACGGCTTTCCAAGGGCCAGCAGAGGGGCTCTGAGGAGCTCAGAGCTCCTGGGAGCTGCTGGAGGGCAGCTCAGCCCGGCCACATCCCTGCTGCCAAGGTCAGGGGGAGGCAGAGCACTCCCCAGTGCCAAGATTGCAGAGGAATGAGCTCCAGCCACAGGCTCCAGCAGCCCCCAGCCCAGGGGAGGGACAGCTTCTGTCCCTCACTTTGTTCCCTGGCTTCGCCTTGACTGCTGCAATTGTTCAGGCAGAGGGAAGTCACTGCCTGCCTCATCTTTCCACGGCAATATTGTTATTTTTTAACCTGCTATAAAAAGCCAGCAGAAACAAGAGGAGCTGCTCTGGCCTCCCTAAATAAGGATCCGTGTTTACCATTGATCACAGTTACCAGGGTGCTTCTTCCTGCAGTGGCTCTGAAGTGGATCAAACCAGCTCTCTTTGTTGCTGTTTTTGTGTGCCTCTATTTCTGTTGCTCGCATTTCAAATGCCTGTATTTTTCTAGCAGTTAAAGGCTGCGTTTTGCACGCATAGCACATTCTATAAAACCTTTGGAAAAAAAAAAAAAAGAAAAATTGGCAGTGTGAATTCTCTCTCCAGTGGGGCTGGAAGGATTTTAAAGTCTCCTGGAGGAAAGAAAGGCCATGCCAGCTTTCTGCAGAGAAATTCTGCACTGAGCAGGGGTGATCAAATAGCTGATGTGCACGTTTGATACACACACAGGGAGCACCAGCCCTCGCAGAAACGACAGGTTTATGAACCAGAGCTTGTTCCTTATCTCACATCAGCTCATATTCCAGCAGAGTCAATATTTCACTGCAGCAGCAGAGCTCTAAAACCTGCAGGGTGACATGGGTGAGGTCCCCACGTCAGGAGAGCAGGGAGGGGGCCTGGAGGGACGTGGGCTCTCCTGCAGCTCTGCTCGTCCCTCATTGCTGGTGTGGGGTCTCTGTGACACGGGGGTGTCCCCTTGGAGATCCACAGGGTCCTGCTGGCACACAGAGGATGCTTGGGGATGCTTGTTCCTGTGCTGGGAGGGGCTTTGGTAGGGCCAGTTTGGGGGAAAAGAAGTGAAAATGGATGGTAGTGTCACCGACGAGTGTCCTGTCACTTGGAAACCTCCTGGAGACACAGAATCATGGAATGCTTTGGGTTGGAAGGGACCTCAAAGCTCACCCAGCTCCAAGCAGGGCCATGGGCAGGGGTGGCACTCAGTGGCTCAGGGCCCCACCCAGCCTGGCCTGAGATACAGGTGACACTCCTGTGGTGATCTGTACCAGTTTATCCATTTCAATTTAGTGATATCTAACATGAACCTAATAGAGGTGGCAATTCTTCCATAGCTGGCAGGGTAGTTCCTGCATTGTCCTCATTTTGATATCGTTTTAACAAGGCTGTTTTTCCACCCTGTGGCTTTGCTTTCCCTGGAGAGAGTAAACAACTCTGTGCAGGAAGGTGCCCTGATTTCCACTGTTAATAACCAGTGAATAAGTGAGAAATGCTGTTTACAATTTTTTTTAAAGATATAGATAAATACAAAAAATAAGAAGCTCTGTTTGGCTTTGCAAACAAAAGTAGCCCAAAAATAAACAGGGCTACCCAGCAGAAAGGAGACTGGGAGGGGAAGTGGATGCCAACTGAAGAGGCAGATGTAAAGAGCATTTCCTATTTGGTTTAGCAACTGCAGACTTTTGTCTCCAGTCTGCCTGCATTTCCTCCAATGATTCATCATAAATGTGCATTTATAAATAAACTCCACCTTGGCCTAGTACATTGATTGCAGGCCGGTTACTTAGGGAAATCAAAAAAAAAAAAGGAACCATCCTCCCCAATTTTGAATGATACCTGTGTGGCAATATAATTTAAAAGAACTGTTTCCAGGCTGTTTATTTGATTTACGTTGAGGGATTGTGACAGTGAGAGATGGGAGCTGTGGTTTCCTCATTTCATGAGGGTAACAATTCATTAAGGAGCTTGGGATGATGTCTCTGTGCACATCCAGGGGCTGGGGTTTGGGAGCAGCTCTCGTTCCTTGGGCTGGGGGGCTGGAGCTCAGGGAAGGGGTGTTTGGGGCTGCAGAAGGGGTCATTCCCCAGACCAGTGGCTCCCCGAGGGCCACGGGGACCCACAGTGCTGCAAGAGGCTTCCCAACCCCACAGAATTTATTTATCCCTGTGCTTTCCTCGTGTTTGCTCACAGCACCCAGAGCAGCAGCTGAGGCAGACCCTGGTGTGATGCAGGCAAGTTTTGGGGGATTTCTCCCTCCTTTGAGCTCTGCCCTTGAGCCTGGTCCTGCAGCCTGACCCCCAGGGGAGAATCCCCTGGGAAATGCCTGTTTGTGTGTTTGAGCAGCACCTGGGCTGTGCCCTGCTGAGGGATCAGGTCCTGCCAGGGCTGTGCACACCAGAGACCCCTCACACCTGGCTCTTCCCATCTTCTCCCCTTGGAGCCCTGCTCAGCTCCTGCTCTGGAGAGTTTCCCCTCTTTGCTGCCCCCAGCACAGAGTCACAGAGTTCCTGAGGCTGGAGAAGCCCTCTGAGGTCAGCCTTTACCAACACTGCAGGGCCACCACCCCCTGTCCCCAGGGCTCACAGCCAGCACATCTGCCTAGTGCCTCCAGGAATGGGGACTCCACACTGCCCCGGGCACCCTGTGCCAGTGCCTGACCCCCTGCTCAGTGGAGAAATTCTTCCTGATATCCAGCCTGAATGTTCCCGTGCAACTTGGGAATTTCCTATTTCTTCCTTTTCTATTGATGCCTTAGGATTTTAGCTTTCACATTGTTCATCTCTTTGTAATCCTGCAATTCTTCAGTGTGTAACTCTAAACTCCATACTCAGTGTTAGCTACTGCTTTCCCATTTTGGTCAGACATTTTGGTCTCTAGGACTGGAAATCAAGGACAGACACCCTAGACATCACAACCACTTGTTACCTGGGAAAAGATGCTGCTGGGTAGAGTCAGATGAGCTTTAAGGTCCCTTTCCACCCAAATGATTCTGTATTTGGATCTCTGTCTGTTGGAATAGAGGTGGAGGAGTAGTTCAATAAATCTTTTTTGATTTGTTTTTTAGGAACAAGGCCTAGTTGATAGTCAGTTTTCCTAGGTTGTTTTGTTTTTTTTTTTTAACAAATCCTGAGCATGTGCAGAGCACTCCTGAACTTTTCCTGACTTGTGGAGCCACAGCAAAATCTGCAAAGCAAAGGGCTCCTCTCTGCAGCCACCGTAAAGGTGCAGCACAGAGAAAACAAAGGCAAGGCAGTCCCAGACTCTGCACAGCACATGATTCCCTAATAAAAAATGTTTGGCCTCTTCTCAGGAATAACATGGCCATGCTTGTAGCTCCAAAAGAAGCCCTGAATGATATTAATACATTCATTAGAACAAGTTCAAAGAAAATCATCTTAATTAGCTTGCCTGGCTGAAACTGAGGTTCATTAATCTAAAGTAGATTAACCTGATGGTAATGCCATGAAAGCTGGCTGGGATATTAATGAAATATATGCAGTTGCAGAGAGCCCAAATGTCCTGCTGATAAAACCGCCCGTGTTTCCTGCACTCGGGGCTGTTCTAAGGAATTCCTGTCCCTCTTCCAGCCACCAGCCCGGCCCTGCAGCTCAGCCATGGCACTGCTCTGGGACACGCCGTGAAGGGAGACAGCATTCCACGGGGAAACTCGGGAAAACAACTCCCTGGAGCCTTTTGTGCCGAGAACTTGCCGGAGCAGAGCGTGCACGTGCACGTCTGCAGCAGGCAGGGATTTGCCCGTGCAGGGAGCACACAGGTTTTTATAAGGCAAACCCTGGCAAAGGACTTCCAAAACTTGACCTGTTTTTCAGCTCTGTGCTGGTGCACAGTGTGCAGCGAGGGTCTAAAACCTTCCAGAAACCCAACTTAGACCCAGCGGGCTTAAAATGGCCTTCTCCTCTCCCCAGGCTCCAGTATTCTTAATCTGAACTCTTTTTAGTCTTTGACACATCATTAAAGTGACAGTTCAAGAACAGCCCCGAGATCAAAGGCCTGCAGAGCTTCTCTCGTGTTGCAACGCTTTGGGCAACTCTTTCTGCAGGGCTGCTCCTCAGCTCCCTCCCTGCAGCAGCAGGAGCCTCTCCCCTGCCCTCCTGCCCCTCTGCTGGGCCACCCCAAAGGGCTCCGATTTAGGGGAGTCACAGAGTTAGGTGAATCACAGAATTAGGTGAATCACAGATTTAGATGTATCACATGTGTAGGTGTATTACAAATTTAGGTGTATCAGATTTAGGTATATCACAGATTTAGGTGTATCACAAATTTAGGTGTATCATAGATTTAGGTGTACTCACATACTTAGGTGTATCACAAATTTAGGTGCATCACAGATTTAATTCTATCACAGATTTAGGTCTATTACAGATTTAGGTGTATCCCACATTTAGGTGTATCACAACTTTAGGTGTATCACAGATTTAGTTCTATCACAGATTTAGGTCTATCACAGATTTAGGTATATCCCTAATTTAGGTGTATCACAGATTTAGGTGTACTCACAAATTTAGGTGTACACACAAATTTAGGTGCACTTGTGCTGCCAAAACAACTCCAGGTTTGGGCACGGCCATATACAAATATATACTAATCCAAAATGCAAATAGAGAGGATTTGCAAAATCTGCTCTGCTCCGGAGTGCAAGGAAAAGGCTCAGGATGGAGGATGAGATGGGGACTGGGGAGATCAGGGCTCCTCTCCCAGCTTTTCCCTTGGCTGTACTGCTGCTCAGGGGAACCTGCTGATCCCCTGGGTTTTGCCAGGAGGAGCTGATTCCTGCTGTGATGTGCCCAGCACAGGGCACTGGTGGTGCTGAGAGAAGGAAGCTCAGGAAGTGCTGATTTGCTCTTTACAAACCCCCACCTCTACCTATCATTGAGTAAATTCTGCAGCTTTGTTGATAGGTATTTATAGAGAGCTCTGTGATCCAACAGTGAAAGGAAATCCATATGGACATGGTGTTGTTCAGGACAAGATCTAAGGGCCCTCCTTCCTCTGCAGAGCTGGGATGTGGAGTTTCAGATCACAGAATCACAGAACACCTCGAGCTGGAAGCGACCCACAGGATCACCCAGCTCCTGCTGAGGACTGGCTGGGCTGACCTCGCTGTGCTGCCTCTCCCTAAAGCTGAATATTCAGTGACTAAGTGTCTTTGCCTTGTTTCCCCGAGAAAGGCTCGGCTGGCCCACAGCTTATTTACAAGGTACCATGGTGTGATGCATCATAAAGACACTTTTGAAGAATTTCTGTTATTAAAAACTGCCCGTGGAAAGAATTAGGTCAGGTGTTTACAAGTCAAAGCTTTGGGGATAATTAGGTGGAAGGCAGCAACTGTAGAAAAGAGGGTTATTTTCCAGCCCTCCAAGAAGTGTGGAGTAATGCCTGTGTTACAGGAACCCCTCGGCAGCCAGGTTCCCACCTCCTTAGTGCAGGATCTGTTACAGCCACTGCTTTGGGCATGGGGAAGAAAGCAGGGCTTAGAAAAGCCTCCAAAAATACAGAACCCCCTGAGCAAACCTGTTGGTGTCGGGGTGCTACATAAACAGCCATCCAAGCCCTCTTAAGGGGGTGCTTGTAAATACAAGCTGTAGCTGCTACTGCTGCACAGCCAGGCTGAATTCTATACCACCTTTGAGGGAAGAAAGTTGTTTTCTTTCCTTTTTTTATTTTTTTTTTTAAAAAGGGCACTTGTTGCTGGTGGCAGAGAGTGTGTGTGAGAGGAGGGACGGGACAGGGCGCTGGCTGTTTGTGCACTTCAAGCAGAGCGACCTCCTTGAACCTCACCGTGCACAATGATGCTTTCCATGGAAAGTCTGGCTCTATTACCTTTGGCAAGGGCTGAGGGAATATTTTTGGAAGCTTTAAAATCCTCTGTGGAACACGCTTCATTTTTTGTTCATATACAGTATCTTTATATTTATTCAGTGAAAAAAAAAAAAGGTTTCTGTTTTGCTGTCTGACCCTGACCCTTCAGCTCTTCTCCAGCAGTGCCCAGGGTGCAGGGAAGGCTGGGACAAGGAAAAGATCAGGCCTAAACCATCAGCCCATGCCATATTGTACTGGTTAAAGCTCAGTTGCTCCCCTCTCCTAAAAGTTTGTTTAAAGTGGTAAGAATAGAACCTGTTCAAAGTGAGCCCTCCAAGGGCCTGGTTCCCATTTGCATTTAAGCCTTTCTGTGGGGCTGGAGCTGGGTAAAGGGGCCCTCGGTCCTAAATGGGAATCAGACTCCACAGCTGCACTTTCCAGTGTCCTTCCTTTCTGCCAGCAAAGCCAGGAAACGGCTCTTGAATGGGAAGGGGACAATTAAACACAAAAAAATTGCAAATAAGGTTGGCAGGGCCCAAGACTGCATGTGGTGTCACTGTGTCACCTGTGTCACTGTCCTGGCTGGACCCCTGGGATCTCACTCTGGATCCCTTTGCACAGGGGCTGAGGTGTAAAACACAGGAGGTCTTAAACCCAGTTTTAGTTTTAGAGTTGCATTTGGTAGCTGGAAGAAGCAGCAAATGGAATGTGGGAAGTTGAATGAGCACTGCAGCATCCTAAGAGGAGTTCTTATAACTTTTAATATTAGTAAATTTTGGAAATAAGTGTGATTTGCTGTCTCTGCCTCTCCTGGTTCAGCTGTGATGGTTAAAATGGTGTTGCCAGGAGGAGGAGGTGCCCAGGTGCCACCAGCCTGAGCTGAAGGGACTGGACAGGACAGGCTGGGGATGCAGGTCCCTCTCACTGCCCTCCCCCTGGGCAGCCCTGCCTGCTGCCAGGGGCTCAGCACAGCTCCCAGCCTGGCACCAGTGCTTCCCAGCCACGCTCCTGCCTGGCATGGGCTGCAGCTGCCTCTCCTGTGCCCAGGTTCATACATTTTTACATCATATTTGATTTTCCTGAGTCAAAACAAAATAAAGACAAAATTACAAATGTCACTCCAAATCACACCTGGTACAGAAATGCAACATCTTGGTGCAATTTCAGCTCAGTCTTACACACAACTCCCAACCATGCCCCTTTGCAGGTGCCACAAGGGATCTTTCTCATTTAGAGAAAGAGTTGGAGAGATCTATCTCATTTGGAGATAGAGTTTGGCCATAAGTCTAGACAGAGTTTGCCATTCCATCAAACGTCGAAGGTTCTCCATGTAGCATTGGGAGACTTTGCTGACACCCAACATAAAAATGATAAAAGAACATAAACGTAGAGAGAAGAGGTTCATCGATCAGTACAAACCTAACTGTGATAACCTAAGACTTTGTGTGATGGTAACTTCAGAAGCTAAGACTTTGTGTGGTGGTAACTTTAGAACCATAGAACCTGGCCTCGTGCTCAGACTTTACAGCCTGGTGTGGGTGAGTTTTGGCTGTGGCTTGGAGCCACGTGGGTGAAGGTGACTGTGAGGGTGAAGTCTCCAGCTGCTGGCCCTGTGCAGGTGATGGCACGAGCTGGAGGTGATCCCTGTACAGGTGATGTGGCTCTGCTCTTGTCCTCAGGGCAGCTAAAAGGACCTTGGGATGTCCACCCATCCCTCCCTGTCATGGGGCACAATCATTGTCTGGCAGGTGTGAATCTGATATTTCCTAAACATGGAATGGTTTGGGTTGAAAGGGACCTTAAGGATCATCTTGTTCCACCCCACCACCACGGGCAGGGATGCCACCCACCAGACCAGGTGGCATCGTGGGATGGAAATTCTACCTAACCCTTATAATCCTTTCTATAATTGTCTTGATATCTATCCTGAACCTTCCCCTGGCTGTGGTTATCTTTGTCCTTCCTCTCCTGGACACGGAGGAGGGAGAACCCAAATTTGGTGAGCACGAGCATTTACCCTGCTGCTGTGCCAGGTTGGAGTTTGCAGGTTAAAATCCCCGGAGTGATGCTGAGATAAAATCTGGCAATAATGGCAGAAATCCCTCTTGCTTCACCAAGCTCCAGGCCCAAAAGAATGTGTGAGGATGAGTTAAACCCCAGGGAATTGGGATCTCTAGTAAAAACAAACACGAGCAGCCTCTTCACTATTGCAACTCCACTATCAAAACCCCTTTTCAGAAAATGTTTAGTTAAAGATTTAGTTTGGAACAAACATTGTTAAAGCATGACCATCGGGCTGCTTATTGGAGCCAGATGTTGGCTCTAAGGACATTTGGGTCCATTCAGGGATTTTGCATGCCCTCATCAGCTGGAGTGAGCAGAAGGATTTGGAAAGCTCTGACTCAGATTCTCAACTCGCCCAAAAATGCAGAACCCCACTGAAAGTGCCTCACCCTGTGCCATTACAGGGCAATATTCCATAATGGCCAGCATCCTTTTTGTCTTTCTGGTTTTTTCTAAGGAATGACTGGCCTCTCCCAATCTGTGCTTTTGATTTTTCTCTTAATCCCTCATACTTGTTGAACAATCTTTTAGGAATACTTCTCCCTGAAGGCTGACTTTGTTCACAATTAAAAAATGAGTATCTGTTGACCTAATCCTGCGAGCTGCCTGGGTGTGACCAGCCCACGTTTTCCAGTGGAATGGTGCCCTCGGAAGATGTTCCAAAATCTGACCCCTCTTTCCAAACCAAAGGCCAGCAGAGCCATGGGCCCTGCACATTGCATGAAGCTTTGGCCAAATTCATGTGCTGAAAAAAAAAAAAAATCAAACCAAACTAAAGCTTTGCAAGGCTGATTTTAATAGTTTTTAGAGCTGCTTCTTTGATTTTTACTGCTTGAATTTTGCTTATTGCCTGCTTTGTGGATGGAAATCTCACTGGAGATGCTCAGCAGGAGAAAAACAAACATGGGAAAGGGCCAAAGTGTGCTCCACATCCTCCAGACCAGGCTGACCTGGGCTTCTGGGGCCTGATCCTTGATGGAAATGGGGTTTGGAGCAGATCAGGCCCCTTGTAAGAAGCCACTCAATGCCATGTGGCTTTGCCCCTTCCTGTGCCCCTGTGCTCCTGTGCAGGCAGGGCTGTGCCAGCCTGGAGACCCTCAGGGCTGTTGGAGCTGCCCTGGGAGCAGATCTGTGTCAGGGGAGTGTTTGAGTGAGGGAACAGCAGCCCCACAGCTGGGGACAGCTGGGGACACGTGTGACACCAGGGGAGGGACCCTGCATCCCTGGGGAGCCGGGGCTGAGCTGGCCCTGCTCTGCTGGGGAGGAGGAAGGAGCCAGCAGGATGTGGAGGTAGCACCAGACTCCCCTGGAGCTGCATGAGATGACTCAGCTGGGGTTTAGTGCAGGAAGGGTTCTGATGTGTAAAACCACCTTGGGTTTTTCCATCCTGGACTTCCTTGAGTTTAGAAAATGAGAATATGGGGGAAAAACACAGAACAGCAGGGCAGATCCTCACAGCCTCTTCTGCTGCCCACTCCATGCAGAATTTGGGGCTCACATCTGCTCACACATCTGCAGATTGCCCTCACAGGCAAACCACACGTGGCAGTGGGAAAGAACTGGGGAATTTGCTTCAGAAGTGCACTCTGGAGGTACAACAGCCCTGCAGGACATCCCTGTCCTCCCTCTTGCAGGACACAAAGGCAGCTGTGTCCCCAGAGCCCACAGCTCCATGCAGGCAGCTCTTGGACTTTGTATTGCTGAAAGACACCCAGGCATTTAAAGAAAACATCCCAGCATGGCCAAGGTGAAAAAAAATAACTTATTGTGACATGAAAATGGAATTCACATCATCAGAAAAACACGAGCTTGCCTCTGGGAGCAGATCAGCTCTTGGAATGTGGCTGTCCCTCTCTGCCATCCCCTCTGCCTGGGAGCAGGGGGTGTTGGAGGTGTGCAGCACAGCTCCCCAGTGCCCAGGCAGAGCTGGGTGCTGCTGTTTCCTGGCAGGGCTGGCTCCCTGGAGCTCAGCCTGGCAGCGCAGCGTGCCCGGCCAGCTCTGCTCACTGGGACCATTGTCCAGGGCTCATAAGACTTTCCACTGCCTCGACGCTCTGTGACGTGACTCACAGTTGTAAACATTGGCACCAGCTGCTCTTCTCACTGAAACCATAAACCCATTAAGGGAAATTTGTTTTCTAAAAATAATCTGATCAATGAAAGGACTCTCTCAGCGTCCCCAGCCCCTCTTCCCCACCTCCCTCGTAATGACTTCCTCGTAAATACCCTCCCTTGGAGGAGGATGCCTCGTGCCAGTCTCCATTGACCAGCTCCAGTCCTCCAGTGAGGACATTTCAGGGGGAGCTCAGGGCCTCATTCAGAGATATTTTGCTCTTTGGGGTGAGCAGAGCAGGAGGGGAAGGTGTGACTGCAGCAGTTTCTGTAGGGAGAGGAGAACATGGCCTGGGTGCTTGGGAAGATTTGCAATTTCTGTGTTATGTTTATAATATCAGTGCCTGTGGATGGTCAGCAGTGATGTGATGGTCAGCCCAGGGAGGCAGGCTGGGGTTTGGCTGAATGAATGAATGAATCCTGTGGCATTAAACATCCTGGATCAGCTCTGCTGTACCTTTGCTGTGCCACAAAAGGGAATCTCAGTTCACCCCTCAGCTTTCCAGGGAATCAAGGGCTCCTCTCCACAGCATTTCAGATGTCAGCACCCTCTGGGTGGGGGCATTTGGGCAGCCCTGTTTGTCACCCTGGCTGTTCTCTCTGGAGCTGTGGGCTGAGGCTGCCTGGCAGCACAGGGTGGATTGCTTGGCTGCCACCTCGGGATGCCAAACATTGCTGTGTGCGTGCTGGCAGCCCGGGAGTGCCAGCCAGGGCCAACCCAGCATTGTAACACTGCACTCTAGCCATGCTGTGGGCAGGAGGCTCTGGGCACACACTGACTGCCAAGAACCTGCTGAAAAAAGAGTGAGGAGCTCCCCAGCAAGGGGCAGAGCGTGAAGGAAAGCTGGATGTGATTCTGAACGTGCCTCTGGGGATGCTGCTCCAGGTGCCTCCACCCTCGTGGCAGTGGGTGATGGAGTGGGAGGGAAGAGCTTTCCTGCTGTAGCAAAGCTGTGACTTTGCAGCTCTGGTGTGAGCAGATCAGACCCCTCAATATCCATGTAGGTTTTCCTGGTCCCCCCAAACAACCCAGCCCCGCTGCCCTTCCCAGGCTTGCAGCTGTGCCCTTCCCAAAAAACATCACCAGGCCAGTGACTGACTGGCTCCTGGAGTTCTGGGTCACAGATCTTATCTCTCACCCTTCAGAAGCACTGCTGTCATTTCTGAGCAGCCCATTTATGGTCCAGGCAGAAGGAAAGGGCAGAGTGCATTTGGCAGCAGCAGGAGTTGTGTTCAGTGGGAGCTCAGGGAAAGGTGACCTGTGCTGCTGTTACCCTGCAGGGCTAACACTTGGAGACCCCAGTGTCCCCTGATGGCAGCTGGATGTGGTTGTGGTGCCTCTTGTGCAGCCCAGATCTCCCTCAAGGACAGCTCAGTGACAGAGCAGAGCTAAGGGGGAAAATTCCAGACAAGCTGGCACAAGGCATCTCAGCCTTCCTGATGCCATTTCCTCTCCAAACCTGCCCCTGACTTCTTCTGAAGGATCAGTATCTTTTTAAATAAATGGGAAATGATCCCCTTGAGCCAGAATGGGTGCAGTCACCTGGTGCTGGCTGCAAAGCAGAGCCACTCCTGCCCTGTTCTGCCATCAGGGAGCCCTGTGCCACAGAGGTCACCTGGTGCTTTCATTCAGAGAGTGCCACATTTCATTCCTTTTGCTGCTGCCCCTGTGGTCTGCAAACTGCAAATGTGAACCTGTTTAATCTGGCTGTTAAGTGGAGATTTTGAAACAGCACAGACCCAAACTGCTGGCTGAGGGGAAAGGTGCCAGCACAAACCTGACCGCAATGGGAAGGATCCTATCCCAGGATTAACTCCTGGTGCCATGGACTGATCTTTCCACGGGGAGGGCTTGGAGCCTTCCTTTGGCTCACCTGGTCCCTGGACAGGGCTCCCCTTTTATCTGATCCTGCTGCCCTGTATTTTGCTGCTGGAGACACTGGGGGTTCATTATTTTAATAAACCTGCCTGGCTTTGCCTAAGGCCAGTTTGAAGCGAGCCCTACCCCTGTAATTGGGGTCTGGGGTGGTTTGGGAGGGTTTTGTGCTCTGCTGCTGCTCCAGGAACGCCTGGAGCTCCCTCACATCACGCTGAGGACCTGAGCTGACCCCAGGAGCTGCTCTGCTCCTCCTGTGCAGGCTCAGGTGGCCCCACCGGGGTGTTCCATCAGCTCCAGGGGTGCCTTGTCCCAGGAGAGCTCCAGGGAGCTGCCACACGGGCACTGCCACTCCCAAATGTGCCAGTGTGACTGGCAGAGCTGGCAGGGTGGTGGGCAGAGAGGGAGGAAGGGAGCAGCAGATCCCTTCCAGAGCCCCATTTCCACCCTGCCCCAGATAAGGGACTGAGGCTTTGGGAACAGGGTCTGCAGCTCAGCAGGAAGGAAAGAGGGAATATGGAAAGAACAGAGTGGTTTCCTAGAGAGAGATGGGAAAGGAAGGGATTTCTTGAGAAGGGAAGAGGATGAGCTGGGAGTGCTTGGAGCAGGGCAGATATCCCAGCCTCCGGCCTGATGGAATCCCAGAGGAATTGGGGACCCCTGGGGTGGGGTGGCTGCGTGGAGAGGCCCCAAAGCAGCATCAGTGGGGTGCCCTCAAATCCCTTTTGTCGTTTGTTGTCCTGGAAATTCCCATTGAAGCTCCTGCCCAGATGTCTCCCTGCCATCCTTTAGCATCGTGTGGGGATGACCCTCAGCACCCCCAAATGCATCTCCTGGGGGAGCCAGGGGGCACCTCAAAAAGCAGGAGTGTGGCTGCAGTCCTGATCCATGAGGGATCATTTCCATGGGAGTGTTACCACTGCTGTGGCATTGTCGCTGTCCTGATCCCCCATCTCACCAAACATAATTAGTTTATTTTTAATGACTGCTGAGATTCTTGCACAATCAAATCAAAGGGCTTTAAGATAAAGTCAAAAAGTTGCTAAATTAAGAAACTGGGGCTGGTGACCAGCAGAGACCATTGGAGAGCTGACATAAAAGCGCGCCGGGGGTAAAACCAGAAGGGAAATTAAAAACAACAATTATTTTTCATTTTTATTCTGCTGCTGCTGCTAGGCATTGTAGAAACCATAACATGAGAATTTTAACTCGTGGATTTTAACACCTCATAACGGGAAGGGCCCGAGGAGGGATCCTGCCACTGCGGGAGCTGGCTGCCAGTGCCGGGAGCAGCCTGGCTCCTGCGAGGGAGCAGCTCCCAGCCCTGGCCCTGCCTCGGCCGATGCCACGGCGAGATTTCGGTGGCTGTGGCGCGCACAGGCGCAGCCCTTTCTTCTCTAAACATGTGTGCTTTGAAAGGGAAAAGCTTGCTGCCAGCATGTCTGACTCCTTCGTCCTGACAACATCCGACCATCCATGTTATCAAGCCTTACTGGGACCTATCAAGAGACATAGTTAAACAAGCTGCTGTTTATCTGGGGGAAGCTGTATTAATTGCGCAGTGGGATAAAGAACTGGCCGGCACCAGGCAAATCTCTCTGGCATGGGAAAGGGACGGCCGCCTCCGCTAACAATGGGCTGGGCAGAGAAAGTCGCTCCGTGCTGGAGCCTTTTTGCTTTGCAGACTTCAGGATTTTTATTTTTTTTTAACAGCTCGAAGCGCTGTGTTTTGTTTGCTCGTTTTACAATGAGACCTCAGCCGTGGCTGTGCTGGGGAAGCGCCGCTGCAGGAAACGGGAGCGGGGCTGCGGAGCCGGGCTGGGCCCGGGGGCTGCGACCCCTCCATCCTGTCCCTGTCACTGCCACAGCTCGCCCTGACCCACCCCAGCTTCGCTGGAAGCTGCTGAGCTTCCAGCCAGGCATCCCAAAGGGCTGTGGTACAGCTCTGCTCCAGGAACACCCAGAATGGTTTGAGCTGGAAGGGACCTGAAGGGTCATCACTTCCAACCCCCTGCCATGGGCAGGGACACCTTCCCCTGGAGCAGAAAATGTGGTTGGGGTTTGCTCGGTGCTTTGGGCTTTGGGGTGGTGAGGGGGTTGAGGTTTGAGGTTGAGCTGCTGGCCTTGGGGAGGTTCAGTGGTCCAAGGCACCTTCTCAGCAGGGAGTCCTTGGAAAAGACACTGCCTTTCCCAAGGGAACAAGGCTTGCCAGCACTGTTGTTACCCCATCTTGGAGCAATGGGAGAAGGAGACTTTGCAGCTAAAGCCCATCAAAATATCCAACAGCGAGGAGTGCCTGAGAGCACGGAGCTCAGCATTGTTTGTGGGCTCCTGCCCTTTCATCAGCTACCCAGAAAACTCAGATGGAAACATTTGCAAATCCCCTTCTTTCACAGGGTTAAACTTGGAAATTGGTACTCAAAGTGTGTGGGTTGCTGGTGCAAAAACCCACCCAAACCCTCAGCCAGTTGCAAGCTCAGAGCCGTTGATTAATGCTCCAAGAGGCAGCAATGACCCAGCCAGCCCAGCAAAGGGAGAATTTCTCCCTGGTGGCAGCGACTGGTCCAGTTTGGGCATGATTCCCTTATCAGCTGAAGGGAACTGTGTTGGCCTGCAGAGCCCAGCTGGGCTGTGGGATGGGAAGAGAGGGAATTTCATCCACGCTGTGCCATGGAAGCAGCCCTGCATCGTGTCCTCTTGTGAAGGAGCAGATTGTCATGGAGGGGCAGCTTTCGTCCGATGATGCTTCACTCCAAGCAAATTGTAAGAAAAGGGAAACTACCAAATGAATCACATCCCTTTTCTAATCTTATTTTCTCTTGGGGGTGGATTTGGGCAATCTCCAAAGCCACAGCCTAATTTAAATCAGGAGAAAGGTGGCTGGGAAGAGCAGAGAAGCAAGAAAGCTGGGAAAAATGGACAGAAATATTTGTCCCCCCATGAATGAATATCTGTCCTGCTGGGAAACGGCCACATCTGGTGATGGAAAACAGAGGTTGCTTCTAGACACTAATCGCCTGCTTTTATCTGGGGCTCACGAGCCATTTTAAATACTGTGTTGTGATGTGACTGGGGCTTAGGAGGGGGAACGGTTCCTGCCTTCCCCAAGTCTGCTGCCCTTCCTCGGGGATGCTGACAAATGTCTTGGGGAGATAGTGAGCAGCTTGCAGGAAGGAGCCTCTTCAAAGTCCTCTCTCCCTTATCTCCCCGCTGGAGTTGTTTTGACAGCGGCCAGTTAGAGACAGGAGCCCTTGCTGGGATGAAGTCAAGATTGCAAGAAAAAAAACAAACCCAAGAGACTGCATCAGCAGCACAGGCCATAACTCTCCTCTGGGCAGGCAGATGGAGTCGGTGGGATTGCTGCTGGGCCAGGGGAGCCCAGCCAGTCTAAATAGTCCTGGAGGTAACGGGAAAGGTCACTGCTGGTGGAGTTCAGCAGTTGAATGCTGCCAGAGCTCCGAGTGCTGGAACGGGCTCCTGGTGGGGTTTGAGAAAGGGCAAGAGCAGCCCCTGCTTTTCCTCGGCCTGCTGGGCTGGGGAATGGTTCATGGATCCCACCTGGCTCAGGGATCTCACCTGCTTCCTTGGTGAATGAGTGACTGAGGCTCAGGGCTCTCACAATGTTTTTTGTGAAGTTCTCAGGGCTCTCACCAGGTTTGCAGTGAAGTTCTCAGGGTTCTATCCAGGTTTTTAGTGAAATTCTCAGGGTTCTCACCAGGTTCCTCAGTGAAGTTCTCAGGGCTCTCTCCAGGTTTTCAGTGAAATTCTCAGGGATCTCACCTGCTTCCTTGGTGAATGGCTCAGGGCTCTCACAATGTTTTTAGTGAAGTTCTCAGGGTTCTCACCAGGTTTTTAGTAAAGTTCTCAGGGTTCTCTCCAGGTTTTCAGTGAAGTTCTCAGGGCTCTCACCAGGTTTTCAGTGAAGTTCTCAGGGTTCTCACCAGGTTCCTCAGTGAAGTTCTCAGGGCTCTCTCCAGGTTTTCAGTGAAATTCTCAGGGATCTCTCCAGGTTTTTAGTGAAATTCTCAGGGTTCTCACCAGGTTCCTCAGTGAAGTTCTCAGGGCTCTCACCAGGTTTGCAGTGAAGTTCTCAGGGCTCTCACCAGGTTTGCAGTGAAGTTCTCAGGGTTCTCACCAGGTTCCTCAGTGAAGGGCTCAGGCTCTCCCTGGATTCCTGGCTCCATTCCCTCTGCAGCCCTGTGTTATCCAGCCCCATGTGTGTCCCTGGCTCGCCCCCACACTGTTCCACTCACTCAGAGGTCTCACCCTGGCTTCTTTCCCACCTCTTGTGCCAAGTGCCCTGTGCCTGACCCTCCCAGGCTGCTGCTGAAATCCCTGGCAGTCAGATCCTGGGATGGAGCTGGCTCTGGGGGCTGTGCTTGCCCTCAGCTCCTCGGTGCCCAGGAGGGAGCTGGGGCACGTGGCCACTCAGTCACCCTCGTAGCCATGGAGGTGCCCCCACTTGGCTGTGCCAAGTAAATGTGCCCCCAAATTGGCTTTCCAATGAAATTTGCTGCCAAAGCTGTGCTGGAGAGCAAAGCCAGCACATGCCAGACCTAAAGAAATGCAGCTTTGATAAATGGTCATCAAAAGAAGTTCATCCTGGTGCCTCTGCCATCCCAACACACAGGTGAAAGGCACCCTGGCACCTTCTGGACCCGTGTCAGGCAGCAGTGGGCTCCCACTGGGTTTTCTGTCACCCAGTGCTCATCTGTCCAGTCATTTCCATTTATTGGTGCAGCTAAAGAACCAAAACCGTGCCTCTCTTTTTCAAGGTTTTGGCAATATTTTTAGTCCCTCGGGCTGTGTAATCACAGCTCCATGACACAGAGAGATAAGCTAAGTTTGTAGGAACACAGACAGGATCTGGGATGTGGCCCAGCTAGTCCTGTACCCTCTCTCTGACAGTAGCCAGCAGGAAATGAATGAGAAATTTTTGCAAAAAAGGCTGGAAAAATGATAAGCCTCTCTCCCCAGATGCCGCCTCGTGGACTATTTCACTAAAGATCCTTTGTAATGGATTAAAACAATTTCCAAAATCCCTGTCATTTTTTACTTGGTTCCCAAATCAGAGAATCACAGAATCCTGGAATATTTTAGGTTGAAGGAGACCTTAAAGCCCATCTCCTCCCACCCTGCCACCTTCAGCTATCCCAGGTTGTTCCAAGCCCCATCCAGCCTGGCCTTGGACACCTCCAGGGATGGGGCCAAGGGTTTTGGTGGGCTGAGGAACACCCAGACTTTGGCATTTGATGCCTCTGAGTGACTTCCAACCACCAGCACATCACAAACCCAAGGTCTGCATCTGCAGTGGAAAAATCTGTTGGGTTTTTGGCCGGTTTCGAGCAGCACTGGAGCATCCTTGATGCATTTATAAATAAGGAATTATTATTGCAGGGACCCTTTGCATTAGTGGTTGCCATGGCAATGAATGTTGGGTCTCTGCTGGGGCCAGACTGAGCATTATTGTCCAACGTTCATCCAAACAACTTCCAGTCATGGTGCAGTCACTTAAAGTCCCAGCAGATGGTCTAAAGTAAATTCTGCTCCGAGCTGTGCACCCTGGCAAGGTGCCACGTTCCAATATTGATGCTGAATATGTAAAGACTACTGGATTTCTCTGTTAAAAACAAGAAAGAAAAAAGAAAGTTTGTTAATTGCCTGTACCAAGGCTGTCTAATTAATGGCACATGGATCCACCCTCATGCACAGGGAGAAATGGGAGTGAATCCGTTCTGCCACGACTTCCCAAAGTGCTCTAAGTGCATGTAAAAGCTGTAATCAGGGGCTGTAATGGCTTCCTAGTTGGAGGCTGCTCTGTAGCCTATGAAAATATGCTGTGTGGAAATAAACCATTTGTGCATCAGGCTGAATTAAAACCAAATGCTTGAACTTCTAATTAAATTTTTTTTTTTTTTAGTCGGGGAAAGGAAAAGCTTAATTACCACCAAAACCCTCCCTTTTTCTTTCTTTCTTTTATTATTTTTTTTCCCTGGTGTTCATAATTATCTGTGTCCCACAGTTTTGGGGGCATCTCCCATTCCTGGCCAAGCAGCCCCAAAAGCCGGGTTGGTTTTGCAGGGCTACCTGCCCATGTGGTCCTCGTTGGCTCTGCTTTCAAAGTTTACTGCAAACACATGGATGGCTGCCTACACATTCCAGATGCTAAGGAGGCTTTAGGAAAATGGAGGGGGGAGAGGAAAAAAGAGGCAGAAGTGTGTGTGGGGTGGAGGGGGAATAAACAGAGTTAAGGAGATCCCGTTCCTGGCAGACAGAGATGCTCCTTGCACGGGTTTGCTGTTCCTCCCTATCTTGCACCCTGGGTAACAGAGGGCTTTTTTTGAACTTTAACATTTGGACTCCTCAACAGACTGCTCTTTAGTGTGGTTTGGGAAGGACAAAAGAAGACTTTTGTTGATTTGGCATAAATTATACAGTGGGTATTTTTGGCAGAAATGTCGGAGTTTGATGCTTTTTTGTTGGTTTGGCAAAATATACCTTGAAATCACAAAAATATGCTTCTAATTACAGAATGTATGTTGCAGTGATGTGGGACAGTGAAGTAAGGAACCTTTCAGTATTTATATTAACTGAATCAAAAAATTAACCTCTTCCTGTTGAATGTTTACAGCTGGAACCCAGTCAAGGAATCTGAGGCTGGAGCTAGTAATGCCTAATACATTTCTGCCTCAACAGCAAAGATAAGTAATTCATTATTCAGATTTTAAGCATTCAGCAGGCCAGTCCCTGCAATTAGGGCTTAGACTTGCTTGAGAACTGTCAGGTACCCTGGGCCCCACATTTCAGCTGTGTGGTGATGTTTTTTGAAGCCCTCCACGAAGAGGAATCTTGCAGGGAAATAAAAGGGCAAAACTGCAATGAAAAGCAGGGTTTTGTTCAAGCTGAAAGCTCCTCCTGCCACGTTTGTCACTTGAGCATTTCAGCAGCCTGCTGGAGCTCACAGGCAAGAGCAAAGCTGTGTGCCCTGCCCAGGGCTTCTCCATGCAGCATCACCCATCCCTGCTGAATTCCCATTCCTGCTGGATCTCTATCCCAGCCCTGACTCTGGATCCCCTATCCCTGCTGGATCCCCATCCCTGCTGGATCTCCATTCCTGCTGGATCCCCATCCCAGCCCATTCTTCCAGGGCAGAGTGCTAACTCTGGACTTCCATCCCTGCTGGATCCCCATCCCTGCTGGATTCCCATCCCTGCTGGATCCTCTATCCCTGCTGGATCCCCATCCCTGCTGGATCCCCATTCCTGCTGGATCCCCATCCCTGCTGGATCCCATTCCTGCTGGATCCCCATCCCTGCTGGATCCCCATCCCTGCTGGATCCCCATCCCAGCCCATCCTTCCAGGGCAGGGTGGCAGAGTGCTGACTCTGCCTCTCCAGCCCTGATAAGATCGCTCTGCAGAGGAGTCAATGACCCTAATTAAGAGCCTATGTAATGTTTTGCCTGAAGAGCTTCCTGTGCGTGGCTCTCCCAACATGCCTGTCTTGTTCAGAGATGCTCTTTCTGGAATTACCATTAAATTGCAGCGCTGGGTAATTGCTCCAAAGGGTTGTAAATCCAACTTAACCCTTCCCAGGTTCTGGAATGCGAGCACCGGGGAGCATTTCCAAGGGGTTGGGTCTGAGTGCACTCTTTATATAGCAAGAAAGACTTTTCTGGGAACTTTTTTTTTTTTTTAAATGCATATATATTTCTCCTGAAGGGCTTTTTATTAACCCGGGCAGCAAGCACTGAGTGCAAGAACAACTGACTAATTTAGAGCACCCTAGACAGCTCTGAAGGAGATTGCAAAGGTTTGCTTGACAAAACAGGCACCAAACATGTCAACTTTTGGGAATGTTACAGAGAGACTATTATGGTTCCAGGCCCTTCCAACACCAGCAGTAGGAAACTACCTCGCCCTGCGGCGTATGGGCAGCAAAAAGCAAAAACAATGAGTGTGAAACCCACTCTGGCTCTGTGTGTGCAGCCTCTGCTTCAGCAAATCCTATCAGCTCTCACGTCATAAAATATAGAAAGGAATAAATGTTTTCCCCTTCCCATTTCTTTAGGAATGGTTATACAATTCCTGTGGTAAAATCTGCTTGGCTGTGCTGGTTGCTAAGATAATATGATCATGTTTTGAGCAGGGGGGGAAGCAGTCTTTTTATTGCTGTATATAATGGCTTTTCCTGTTTCTTTGTCATTATAGTTATGCTTTTTCTCCTTTTCTTTTCTCTTTTCTTTTCTTTTCTTTTCTTTTCTTTTCTTTTCTTTTCTTTTCTTTTCTTTTCTTTTCTTTTCTTTTCTTTTCTTTTCTTTTTTCTTTTTCCATATTTCTCAGTCCTTCTGAGAAACATAAAGAAAAGGCTCCGTTTTCTAAGGTACTTGATGGCAGTAAGGATAAAAATCTGTGGAAAAGCAGTAGGATGCACACAGGTCTCAATTATTGCCACTCTGGGAAAATTGGTCCCTCAGAACTCAGGAGAAGTTGGTGGCAGTGGTCATTTTTCTGTTATGGTTTTCATTTTTGTACTAGAAAAGGGGAGCCCCAGTTTTGTGCATGATGTTCCCTGGTGATGGTTCAGCTGGAGAAAGGTTGGATTCACCCAAAAACTCTGGTTCCCCATTCTCAGACAGGCTTTTGTGTGATATTGGGCAGCGGATGGCATCTCTCCAGGCATCTCTTCCCTGCCTAAACTATGGAGATAAGGAAATTTCAGGATACTGAGAGGACTCGGTGAGCTGCTGGTTTGATGTGCTGTATATAGGGCAGGGACTATTTATTCCTAATAATTATCCATCACTCTTTTAAAGCCTCAGTTCCCTTATGGTTCTTCCTGAATACTCTTTTTTTTTTTTTTTTTTTTCCCTCAAATCAATACGAGGGACAGTCTTACAAAGGGATGAAATGGAAATGTGGACAGAGGTTTTGGAGGTGAATTTTGCTCAGGTGCCATCAGCCAAGGCTTTCCACACCAAGGACAGGTTGATCCCCTCTCCCTCTTCCAGGTTTTGGCTTCACATAATTTCCATCGGGGTGAGAGATTGATGGCAACTCTCTGAACTGCCTGTGCAGGAGAGAGGGCCCCTCAGCTCTCCACTGATTTCTCCACTTGGGATGATTTCTCACAGAGATCTGAGAGCAAAAAAAGTGATCCATTTCCCATTCTTTGAAGAGAGATCTTTAACTTCCTTGGATAAAATGTGTAAAACAATGTTCGGGAAAACTTCCAGGGGGCTCATTTGGGCTTCACAAAGGAGCCCTCCGCATTTGAATCCTGATGGGAAGATAAGATAATTCCCCAGCCCTGTTTAGTGATCGCAGGGTACAAAGAGCCATCCTCTCCTCATCTCCTGAGAATGCAGAGCTGTTCGGGACAGAGCGTGAGGAACAATTAGAACAACTGGAATGAACTCCACATTCCCCAGGAGATCGTGGACTCTGTCCCCATCCCTGCTTGAGGGCTGTCAGTAGGGCTGTGGATCTGAAGGCTGCTATTCACTCTCCAGGGCTGTTTGCTGAGGTCTCCAGATGATTTTAGTGTTTTAAAGAGCCCAGACTTTAATTATATGCACAGTCATGGCCATCAGCTCTTTCCCTGGCGTCTGTCAGCTCCCCAGAAGCTGTGAGTGCCATCGCTGGGGAACGAAGAGCTGGGAGGTCCCTTGGATGGGGGAGAAGGAGAATTCAAGGGGCAGGAGGAGCCTCTGGGGACAGCAGTGCTGCAGGGAGTGCTGCAGGGACCAGGGAGGAGCAGGGACAGCCCTGTGGCTTCTCCCTGGTGCCATTTGGCTCTTGGGCCCTGCAGCAGGGCTGGAAGGGAGGGAGCCCTGCTGGAGGTGGCTGTCCAGCCTGGCAGGGATCAGCACCTGCTTTGGTGGGTCCCCGTGGCTGGGAAGGGACAGCCTGGCTCCCTGGGAGAGCCAGCAGTGACAGCAATGTGTCCTACCCTTATCTAGAACCTTCACTAATCAGCCTGAGAGCACTCAGGGGGAGGTCAGAGGTGTCATCCTCATTCCACGGGAGGGGAACTATTACTCATTTTGCTGGTGACATTTCTCTCCTTGCTGTGCTGTTACCAAGGCCTGTAGGAGCAGAGAGATCCCTCCCCTCAGATTTATCTGCAGGGAAGGATGCTGGAGCAGTGACAGCGCTGGTTGGAGACCTGGGAGTGAGAAGAGCAGTGGTTAAGTCAGCCAGAGGAATGTTTTGCCAGTTTGTCTCTGTTATTTTTTGTTTGTTTGTGTATTCAGCAGAGCACTCTGTTATCTTCCGCCCGTTCCGACGCCATGCTTTTCCTGTTTAAAATTCCGACTTCTGATTTTCCCTTTGGGTTTTTGTCCTGTTATTTTTTTTTCCTTTTATGCTTCCCCAATTGTTCTAGTTTTATGTTCCCGGCACCAATTACCAAATGATATCTAATGAAAGCATTTGAGGACACAGTAATTTGGTGCTTCTCTCCTTCTGACGTGTTCCCTGTGCAGCACGTGGTTCTCCTCTCTTGTTTCCAAGACCAGCTCTGTATTTCCCTGTCTCGTTAGCTAAATTTTACCTGGGGATCCAGGTAAAGGGAGATCATGACGTGAAGGAGGAGCACCTGAGGGAGCTGGGAAGGAGCTCAGCCTGGAGCAAAGGAGGCTCGGGGGGTTCTTGTGGCTCTGCACAGCTCCTGACAGCAGGGGACACCGGGGGGATCGGGCTGGGAACAGGGACAGGAGGAGAGGGAATGGCCTCAGGTTGTTCCAGGAAGGTTTAGGTTGGATATTGAGAAAAAATACTCTGCACAAAGGGTTTCCCATCCCTGGCACGGGCAGAGGCAGTGGTGGGGTCACCGTCCCTGGCAGTGCCCTGGAAGTGTGAATGTGGAACTTGAGGCTGTGGTTTAAGGGGGATCATGGTGGTGGAGCTGCTTGATGCTTGGACTGGATGATCTCAGAAGTTTTTTCCAACCTAAACCATTCCATGATTCTTAAACTAGAGACAAAGCTGGAGGGGAAACTCCAGTTCCTTCCTGGACTCCCTGGCTGCTGTTGAGTGCACTGGATGGTTTGAAGGTCACCCAAGCCATGAAACAGAGGAGACACAGAGACCTGGGGCTCTGCAGGTGTCACTTATTGCCCTGGTGCTTCTCAGGGCTGAGCTCTGTGCCAGGTGCTGCACAGAAAAAAAGAACCTCTGTAAAGGGACAAAACATCCCCCAAATATTGGGATTGATGGTCTTTAAGGTTCCTTCCAACCCAAACCATTCAGTGATAAAATCTTTACTCTTTAATCATCAGTTTATTTATCATAATTTCACTCAACATTCTTGTTTTGTATAGAATAGGGTTTCAAACAGGAAATATTCAGTAAATTTATTGCTGGGGATAGAGAGGTTGAGCTTAGAGGGTTTTTCAGAATCTCTGGTACTGCTGTGGGTGCAGAGTACTCAGAAGTTTTGAGGAAATCCAGAGGCAGTAATGGTGCCCCTTTCATGATTTTACTGATTCCCGTGACAAATTTGGGCTGTTTTGTCAGGAATTGCACAACAGAACTACAAGATAGTGAAAAAAGTGAAAAATCAACAGTCTGCAAAAGGGATGAAATAGGAGCAATATTTAGTGAGGACTGGGGTGCTGTGGGTCCATCACAAAGACAAGTTGCAGTGGTCTGGGTCCCTGTGCCATGAATCCGAGCAGGAATGCTAAGGGAGCAGTCCTGTGCCTCTCTCTCACACACACAAACACACTCAGGATTTTGTAAAGATGTTCCTTTGTCCCTCTCTGCATGGGAAAATGTGCTTTCCACCCAAACATAAATTACTGTGCAAACTGCAGCCTGTGATTCAGGAGGCTGCGTTTTTAGTGGCAAACTCTGCAGATCATTTTGGCACCAGCTCTGAGCAAACTCACCAGAAAAAAAAGGACTTTGGGTGAGCAGCGAAGAAGCAAACAACCTGAAATCTCTATAATGAACTTTTTTGAAGTCCTGAAGAACATTTTCACGGCAGGGACTATTTTAAAAAGCATTCTGGGAATACAGAACTCACAGAGACCAAAAAAAGCCAGCAAAAACTGAGCCCAAGTCCATCAACAACAGCAGAGATCAGAATCTACTCATGCTTATTCCCAGTTCATTAATTAATGTCAGGGAGTAACAACCTGAAGAAATCACAATCCCCTCACCCAGACAATCCCAGATTTTGCTTAAAGTCTCCTATTCCAGCATAGTCCCTGATTTGTGGCATTCAGCTTTTTATAGTTTTGCTTATCCTAGCATTTAAGGTATTTTCAAACTTTCATACACTTTAATTTGTTACATTTGGAATGAGATGCTGGGTTTAGCACATAAAAAGGGTATTTTCCTTGGAGATGGGACCAGCAGTTCAGTGAGGAGGAACTTCTGACCGTGGCACCCTGCCATGCCCCAGGTAGAGCAGAGCACAGCAATTCCCAGGGTGCAGCAATCCCACCAAGAGGCTCACGTGGACAGGAGACCCCTGGGATCCTCCAGATAGCCCAAAACCCCAGATCTGCCCAGTCCCTGGCAGACACCAGGCTGGGAATGGTTTCCAGTGGGTTCAGGGGAGCTCAGCACCCAGCTGGATCTCATCCATAGGATGGAGGAGGGAGCACAGAGATCTTGCAGGATAAATGGAGCAGAAGATCAAGTTCAGAAATATTTCACTGGGGGAATAGCTGACCTCTGGTTGATCAATCAAAGGCTGGTGATCTTGGAGGTCTTTTCCAGCCTAAACAGTCCTGTGGCCTCAGCCAGGTCTGACTGAAGCAGCAGTGGGGACAGCATGGCTGGGATGGGCAAAGGAAGATGGGGATGGATTTGGGATCTGCAGCCAGCATGGGGGAGCTGCACTGGGACATGGCCTTTGCAGAAAACTCAGTGAACTTATTGAGCATTTGACTCTCCCCCATTTCCAGTTGATTCTGTGGCAGCTCAGACCCTGTGCCAGAGAATTCTGTTTGGGTTTCCTGCTCTGTGCCATCCCAGTAGGATGGGAAGGGTCAATCTGCTGGTTTGGAGCAAGAGAACAGTTTCAGAGGGATAAACCCCAGGTGAATTTGGGCAGTGTTGGGGAGGAGCACCATTCCCCCCTCTGCCAGGGAGTGTCATGGCCTCAGTGCCATTTTCTGCTGGACAGCTGCCATGGAAAGTCCATCAGAGACAGGCCCCAGACCTGGCCAACACACAAAATTCATTGCACAGTTCTGTGCTTCTGTGGATCCATCCCACACCTCTTTAGGCATTTCACTGCATGGGATGCCTGACATAGAACTTGGCTCCTTCTGTAGTGGAGGAATGCAGGTGAACACCTCCAGGGATTAATTAAGATCTTAGGGAGTAATTAAGGTCTTAAGCAGTGCCCACTGGAGATGCAAAGAGCTCTCCATGTGCTGTGGAGGGAGCCTGAGGTGACCAGAGTGAGAGGGTTGTGAAATGTCTGTCTAGGGTGGGTTCAGTCTTGGCTCAGGAGTCACTGCATGCTCTGAGCTCTGCTGCTTTCAGAGACCATAATTTTATCCATCCCATCCAGATCCCTCTGGCAGGTGTGAAAACAGGAAATATTACACACAGATGAACTTCACACACTTTGTTCCCTCTATCTCAGAACGTTCCCTAGTGCTCGTGGTATCATTTTGGATGGAAAGTTCTCCTTGACATTTAATTATTATCAGAATTAGTCATTAGCACTGTCGTCATCACAAGGAGTTTGGCCACTGATGGACCAGGCCGTGGAGCCAGAGTTAGGTCAGAACTTCCCACGTCTTTGTAGGATGGTGGATGTGTTTGGGATGCAGCCTGTGAAAACGATTGTGTGGGAACAGCTTTACCTGAGGGGATTCAGCAATCCCCAAACTTCTCTCAGGGAACTTGATGATATTTTGGGAGTGTCCCAGAGCTGATCTCTACTGAAGGAGGAGGGATGCTGGATCCAGGATCCATCTTTGTGCTTGCTGAGCTATTGGAATGGGAATTTGTTGCCCAGCTCTTGGCTGGCAAACACAAAACACAGCAAGAGCATTCACCTTCACAGGAATGCTGAAAAAAACGGTGTGATTTCCCAGACATTCCCCATTCCCACCAGTGCTTGCTCACATGTGATTTCTCCCAATGAATTCAGGGCGTTATCGTATCGGTAGCACACAGAGGAGCCTCTCAGCCCACAGCTGTGCACATCTGGCTGGCACTGCAGCGCCCTGTGCTGCTGGCTGGGATGGGGAGCCTCTTTCCCTGCTCCTGCTGAGCCCCAGAGCTCTGCCCCCAAAACCAAACCCTTCCAGAGCTCCTGGGCTCGGCAGAGAGGTGCCCCGTGCCCAGGCAGGCATCCAGCAGGTCCCTTTGGGAACCTGGAGCTCCTGGCTCCCCCAGGATCCCTTTCCGCTGCCCCGGGCGCTGACTTTCCCGACTGAGATAGCAGAGGTTGGATGGATTATCCACGGGCTGTTTCCAGACTGCTGTTTGTTTGGAGAAATCATACTGGAGATAAGATGGGAAAATGCAGATAATTAAGTTTCCTTGATACGAGTGTAATTGTGAATTGAGATTTAAGTAGCCTGCTTTGAATCCTGCCCTACGTGCCTCTCCCGGGGTTTGCTTTGGGTCTCTGCTAGGGAGACGAGGGGGAGAGCCCTGCATTGTTGACATTTGCTCTACAAAAACATTTCCAGCTCTTCTTAGGGCTTTTTTCAGAGAAAGAAACCAGTTCAACCACTTCCCCACGAACATTAAGTTCTTTACACAGGCTCCCTGGGCCGGCTGCAGTTCATTCCTTTGCCTTGCTCTCATTAACACCTCTTGGGCTCACACCGGGGAAATTTGGGAAGTTTCATCTCGAACAGAGGGCAAATTGAACCGTGAGGAGACCCTCCTTAACAATGTGCAAAGCCCTTACACAGGGACCTGAAAGAAAATAGAAAAGCTTTCCAAACCTGTCAATTATGGCAGCCGTGAAATGTAATAAATTCTTTAAACAGCCCTGATTGATGTGGGACTCGGTTTGCTCCGGGGCTCCAGCAATAAACGCTCTGTCACGACATCCCCTCTGGGCTGGGGTAACGTGGGCATGTGGGGTTTGTGGGGTTTGAGGGGTTTGTGGGGTTTGAGGGGTTTGTGGGGTTTGAGGGGTTTGTGGGATTTGAGGGGTTTGTGAGGTTTTTGGGTTTGTGGGGTTTGAGGGGTTTGTGGGTTTGTGGGGTTTCAGGGGTTTGTGGGGTTTGTGGGTTTGTGGGGTTTGAGGGGTTTGTGAGCTCAGGGAGGTGCTGGCAGCTCAGGACCTGCTCCTTTCCTGTCCCAACTGTGCCGTGCCGTCAGCCCCAGACACAGTCTGGGGGAAATGAATAAGCAACTGAAAAGAGAGTTCAAAGCACAGAAGTCTGGGTGATCAACCAGTAGCAATTATCCCCAATCTGCCGGAAACCGAGCTGTCTCGGGCTAATTTGAGCTTTCTGAAGATATTAGACTGCTGGTTTGAATCATATTCCTGAAACTGGGTAAGAGGCAGATGAATCACAGCCTGCCTTAGGTTGGAAGGGACCTTATAGCTCATCCCATTCCAGCCCTGCCATGGGCAGGGACACCTTCCTCTGTCCCAGGCTGCTCCAAGTCCCATCCTGGCCTAGCGGAATGTAGAAAACAGAATAAATGTGATTTACCAGGGTGAATCACTGCAGCCTGTGCTGAGGTGCTGGCCTGGCCTTCATCCCCAGGAGCCAGGAGCAGGGCAGAGCTTTGCCATCATTCCAGCCTTGATGCCAGCGCATGGATCACGTCAGCAGAGCTCTGGGGCTGCCCACAGGACCCACCAGGGCCGGTGCTGACGCCCAGCAAACCTCTTTAGCTGCTTGGAAGGTCAGGGGAGGTTTTCCTAGGAAAGACTTGGCCCCGCGCTCCGATCCAGGCTGTCCAGCTGATTAGGGAGAGATTACTTGGAGAAGAGGCAGAGCAGCTCTTATCGACTCGGGGTTTTTTTCATTGTCATTAAAGCCCTCTGTGTGTGTATGGGGGGGTAGAATCCCGTGTGAGGCTGCCAGGCTGCGCCGTGGAGCTTTGAAATCCGAGTGGGCTCCTCCGGGCGATGTTTGCGCTGCGGCGTAATTTGTGTGTGTGAAAGAGCCCCTACTTCTGTTTCAGCAGCACTGCAAGGATGGAAGTAATCCCCTGTGACAGCCTCTCTCCCTCCTCACAGACAATTCGGGGGTGTTTGTCCAGCAGAGACTCCTGGCTGAGCAACACGGAGCAAACGTGTCCTGTGAGGGTGGGAAAACCATCCCAAAAAGCAGCTCCTGCCCCAAATTCACACCTCAAACCCTTTTTGTGGGCATTGCCCTGGCAGAGCCTTAAGTTGGTGAAGGTTTTGGGCCCTTTCCTGCTCATTTCTCTCCAAAAAGTGTCATCATGTCCCTTGACCACTCCAGCAGAGAGCACACCACACCATCAGGGACACTGGGGGCTGGAATTTTGCTGGAATTCCCAGCACCTGCCTGCTTCCCTGAAATACCCTCATGGGAAAAGAGTCTCCTTGATACAAATGACCCATTATCTCCAGCACTAGAGCATTATAGTGCTGTAAAGCAATTTCTGCCCTCTCAAAAGTGACGCGGCAGTTGTGAAATGGAAGTTCTGTAATGGTGTAAGAGAGACCTGAAAACACAGGAACAACCATCCTGACGCCACCAACAATTTTGCTAATGGTCAGTTGTGCAAGCAGGAGAGAGGCAAAATTACATCTGACTCCAAATCCGAGCCATCTCAAAATCTCTGCCTCCCCCACCTTGAAAGAGCATCGTTAAGTGGGTGTTTAAATAGATTTAATTGGAATTATTTGAGCTTGCTTGAAAAAAATCGCCCTGTGAGAGCTCCAGATCCCAGTGGAATTGTATCCTTAAGAGACGAAAAGAGCAGAAATTCCATGAATGCCATGGAAGGTTTGGGAACTCTCTGATATGGGGAAGGGATTTGGGCACACTGTAAAAACCTGAGATGGGCAGACAGCTCGGAATCCTTTTCCATTTGGGATCAGCCGTGCAAGTCAGCTCACATCCAGCAGTGACTGCCTTCCCATTCCTCTTCCACTTACAGTAATGGATTCGAGGGCTTCCAAGTGTCCTGCACTATTGATTGGAGATTTTAATGAGCTTTAAACTACCGAAGGGATTTATGGGTCAGGTGCCTTTGGTGGAGGAATTGTTCACAGGCCTGGGGTTCAGGAGCTGCTCCACAGCCACACAGGCAGGGCTCGGGAGCCTCTGGCTGCCAAGTGCCCGAGTGCCCTTGCCTTGCCCTACTTATCTGAAGAGGCTGTCAGCATGTTCTATAACCAGTGGAAACCACTTTAGAGCTGGAGCCAGACACCGAGGTGCCGGGGTCCACATTTCATTTCTGTGCCTGGGAAAGTTCGGAAGCAGATACGGCCAGAGCCTTCTCCCAGCAACATTTTTCTGCCTATCTCGTTCTCAGCGTGTCTGGAGATTGACACAGGCCCTGTTATTTGTAGATATTAAGGGGTTTTTTCCTAGGAAAGAGAAAATTGTGACCATCAGAAATTGCTGCAGAAGATGAAGCTGTAGCAGTTTTTAGAGCAATCTGAGAATTTTAATTGTATGTTTGCAGAGAATTACACCTCCGCTGTGGGAAGCATGTCCCAGCACACTCTAAACCCCAAAATCCAGCTAAACTTCTGCTTGAAATTCATCCCATTAACAGCTATTTGGGTGTAATGACATCCAGGAAGCATATTGGAAAGTTGTTCCAGGCTGGTTCCTCTTGGACTGTGTAATTAAACCGGTTGTTCATTAAGAAGTGGCACTAACAAAGCTTGGGTTTGTTGGGATTTGTAGTCTCTGGCCCTCTAATAATCCCATCAGGTGATTTCCCTTGGCTTGCCCTTCACAGTCCCTGCTGCTCCCATGGGACAGGCAGTGGAAGGTGCTGTCACTGCCTGAGTGCCCTGGTCACTTTTTGGGGGAACAAATCCCTGTCTTGTCCCACCCCAGGGCAGCTGCTGTGACATCTGGGGTCTCGAGGTCTCTGTTCCACTCAGTGTTGGAAATTTGGCTCAGCAGGTGAGGAGGAGGAGGAGGGACCAAGAGCCTTGCAAGTGGCCCAGCAGGGTGATGGTTTCTGTGGCAGGAGAGGTGAAAGCTGGTTAAATATTCCCAGTTATCCATGGGCTGTGTGGGAACAGCTTTTCCTCCTCTCTCTGGGCTGATCTGACAGTTCTTGGCTGGGATTAGTGGGATTCAGAGGTACAGGGTAGCAGGATCCCACCAGGAATGTTGTGTGAGCAAAGGATCCTACACAGATACAGAGACCTCACCTAAAGATGGAAAAACAGAGCTCTGAGTGCTGAATGCTCTGCAATTCCAGACATTTGGACTTCGTTTGTCAGGCAAATCCATATTATTTTAAAGGAAGGAGGAGAATGTTTTCCTAGGGACAGGTTATGCTCCTTAAAAACACTTCAGATATTATTACTTTACACAGATACTTGGTGGGGAATAAGCAGAGTTTAAAAACAGCCAGAGCTGTTAAAATTTATGGTATCAAAATATATTCTGTCCAAATATTTATACCATAAACTAGGATCATTAACTGTCCCCTCATCCTGCTCCTGGGAAAGGAGGGAGAGAAATCTGAGATGTCTGATGTGTACATTCCTTCATTTATCGCTGCTTTATTGCCTGGCAGAGCAACAAGTGGCTTCAGAGTTTGAATGGATATGGATCTGCAGGAATTCCTGTTGTTGAACAGTGTTTCTGTGGGCTAAAGGGGTGTTTTCCAAGTGACATATTTCCAGAGGCACCTCCACACATACTTCACATCCCAGCCCACATGCCAGCGCATGTTATTAGCCTGCAATTACTCTCCAGGAGTTGAGCAAGCAGATTCTGCTCCCATCGAGCTGTGTGGCAGCAGGAAGGGACTTTCTGGGCTCTTGTGCTGGAAACAGGCTGGAACAGGGATGTGCTGAGCCCTGATGTTCTGATCTCCTGGTTCTGCTTTTCCTTTGAGGAAAAGCTGAGCAGAGCTGTAAAGCAGGGACAGATCCTCGAGACCAGCACATCTGTGAAATCTCCTCTCCAGTTTTTTGTCCTACAGCATTTAATTAGGAGGTCCCAGGGGTGTGTTCTTTATTTTAGCAGCCCCCACTGTGTGATGCTGATCAAACATAGGTGGAGATGCCCTGATGGAGGGAAGATTCCCTGAGCTCTGCCTCCTGCACCCTCCACAGCCCCTTCCCCATGCAACGCCACAGGTCTGCAATGGAGGCACCACTGACCTTTAATTCCCACTGCCACCACCAGCAATGAATTTTTTGCCGCCAGTAAAAAAGCAAACAGTACCTCAGTCTTTCATAAAAATTAATTGTCCTACTTCCTGGAATTATTACTTTCTGTCTTAACACTTATCTATTAATTGCTTTGGGATGGAAAGCAGCAGATGGACAGGAGTGCATTACCCACATGATTTAAGGCCCAGGGTTACAGTGTCACCTACTTTTATTATTTCACAGGAGTTGGGGTCTAACACTGTGATTGTTAATATTTGCCTTGGTTTGCCTGCGAGTGCCTGGAAAAAAAAAATGCATCTCTTGAGTTTATTTTTCTTGGCAGAGGCAGCCTGTACATACAATGCATCTTTAGTTTTTGTAAGCAGTTGAGAAGCAGCCTGGAAAGGGTGATGCTGAGTCCGTGGTGAAGGCTGAGAGCCCCCAGCAGGGTGTTGCTCTGGACCCCTTTTCCAAAGGAGGTGCTGGAGCAGGGTCCCGTGCTGTGTTCCCAAACCTCTGCCAACCCCAACTCACAAAATTCCCTTAAAACTATCCTGCAAATGCATATTTTTTTAAATTGTAACAAGGGAGTTCTTTCCTCTGCCTTCTACCTTTGGCATTATTTGGGTTCCTGGGGTTCTCTGGAACCATCAAGAGCAGAAAATGACTCCTGGAGAACAGAGGAAAGTTGAGATTCTGGTACATTCACAGGTCTCCCAGGAGCCAGGCCTTACAAACCCCATCAGCTATGAGGACATGTTTGTAAGAGTTGGCAGTGAGCAGGTTTTCATGTCAGGGTGTTTGTGCAAGTGAAAGCCCAGATTTTCATTCGTCTGAAAATTATATGGTGTGATAAGGAAACGGAGTGCATGAAAAACATGGCCAAGCAACAGCAGCCTCCAGCTTCAGAGCATGTGAAAATGTGTTCCATTAGTGAGTGAAATGATGGGTTTCATGTAATGCAGGGGGGTTTTTTATCCCTTTCTATTTTTTGGAGACATAAACATGTGAGGAGACATGGGGGGTGTGCACTGAGGGTGTGCAAGGGAGGCACCTGTCAATAAACTGAACTTCCATAAACAGAGCAGTGGGTGATGCAGGCAAGTTTGTCCATGTTATTAAATGCAAGAAGAAAAAAGAAATCTGCTGTTTCTGTATGAAATCCTGTAGATTTTAAGGGATTATTCAGGGCTGCAGCCTGCAGCCACTGTGCTGCAGCACTGCTGAGTTCCTGTGAGCCAGAGCAAGGTGACAGCAACAACTGTCCCACCAGAAAATGCCACCACTGGAGGGATTAACCCCAAGAACACTGGGACAATGGCTTTTTGTTGAAGGACAAAGGTAGATGGAGTCTTGTGGGGAGACAACTCCTAAAGAGAGCTGATGGAAAATGCTCTCCAGGCTCCGGGCCAAGGGCAGTGGTCCTGGCTCCTCGCTATCTGTTTGACCATTTGCACCAGTCCTGGGGGGATAAATGAAGCCACTGAGGTTTGATAGTGTGCTGCAAACATTTTGTTCCTATTTTGCAACATGTCAGCCCTCAAAGACCCCAGTGTGGAGTGCAGGGCAGTGGAAATGCAGCCCCACAGCAGCAGAGCCGTGGGTCCCCAACGGCAGCGCCGCTGACCCCGAGGCCATGGGAAGGAGCCTGCAGCTCATCTGGAGATGTCTGCAAGGGGCTCCTGATGCTCCACAGCACAGGAGACTTGGGAGCCATCAGCAAACCGTGAGGCAGAGGAACTGGAGCCATCAGGAATGAGCTGTTCCCTTGGGTGGCAGCACCTGTGCCATGAACAGTCCCCAGTGCAAGACCGGGCAAGGGACACGAGGAGCCTCTGCCTCTCCTCTATCCCCTTATCCACCCTGCAGGCATCTCCTTTGCACTGGGGTGGCCCTGGTTGCTCCTTTGCCATGAGAATGAGCCTGGGACAGGCTAGGGATGAGCCTGGGAGAAGCAGGGTGGGATGGGGGCTCACCAAGCCACTGGCAGCCCCTGAGCTCCCATCGCTCCCTGTGAGGAGAGGAAATCCTGGGGTTCACAGAAACAGGAGCAGCACAGGCTCCACAGCCCGAGTCAGCAGCTCACACCAAGCCTGGCCTGGTGACACAGTCACCCAAACCCAGTTGGCAGCTGGCAGCCATCCCTGCCAGGTCCCAGAGCCCCTTGCAGAGGTGTGAGGAGCAGGTTTGGCTGGCACGGAGGGCAGGAGCAGGGAGGTGTGCTGGGATTTCACTGTTAGCACTGTGCAAAGCCAAACCCTTTCTTTTCCCTCAGGAATATACAGAATGCTTCAGGCACCCAGGGTGTGAGTGTCCTGGGGCAGCAGATGTGTCAGGAGCTGGGGCTGGTTCCTCTCTGGCACTGTGGCAGCAGCAGTGCCAGAGCTGTGGTGTGCAATCCAAAGCCACACGAGCTGAGTGTCACTGCCATGAGAGGGAGGTCAGGCTCAGGAAAGTGCCCGAGCATGGGGGCTCCAGCCTGAGGATGTCCCAGCCAGCCCCGAGCTGCTCCAGCCCAGGTTTGAACTCACCCACGTCTCCAAGCCCCTCCTGCTTCCAGCCATTGATACAAGCCTGGCTTGTGTTCAGCTGAGCCTGGCTTAGAGGAACCATAAAAAATGTCAAGCACGTGAAAAACAAGGGGTCTCTGAAGCTGCCTTGGGTAACAGGAGCACTCCAAGCAGGAGATTAACTGGGGCTGGGCTGGGGGTGCAGCATCACCTCGCCCTGGCCATAGGCAGGACAAAGCCCTCAGGGACATCCTGCTAAGGAGCCCCAAAATGTGTGGGCAGGATCCTTCCAGGGTGGATGTTTGTGAAAGGCTTCTCCTGCACAGGGATGTTCCTCCCTCTGGGTTTGTGGGATGCAGGTGTTAAGAGGAAAGCAAATTTCCTCGACAAGATCTGGTTGTGGGCTGAGCTTCCATTTTTCATATGAAGAGGCTTTGTGGTACCAGGACAGCCCTTTGCAGGCTGATACATTTTCTGAAAGGATGTTTGAGCACAGATAAGAGTGTTTCCAAAGCTATTTGTGTCCCAGCCAAAGAACTCTGGAATGGGAGCAGACCTGCATTTTATCTCCCTGTGGGAAATGAGTAAAATTAGTTTTCTGGAGGGACAGGGTGAGACTGGATGTTTAGTTGCCCAATCCCTAAGTTACACATGGAGATAGCTGCAAGCTGGACTTTACTGGCCAAGCTTTGTGTTTCCCCTGTCCTGAAGCATCCCAAAGGGAATCAGTAAAGTTCCAAACATGATGGAGGCAAGCAGAGGTCACAAAGCAAGGTTTGCACAGTCAGGGCGGTGCTGGGATGCAGCAGGTGGGAGCTAAGTCACTGCAATATAAAAAAGCCTCTGAATATTTATCCAGGGTTTTCAGAGAATTCAAGCCAGAGTTTAATGAAGGATTTGTCTCCTTTTCCTGCTATTATTTTCCCTTCTCAGCACAAGAGGGATCTGTGTGGCAGTGCAGGGCACTGGCAGGGTTCTAGCTCACCTGCAGAAGGTGAGGGGTGCAGGAGGCACAAAAGCTTTTCTATAAATATAGGATGAACCAACTGACCTCCAAAAGCAAATCTTCATTTTCAGGAGCACTGCAGGGAACTGTGTGTCCAGATCTCTGGGGTCTGAGCTTCTGATTCCAGCTTGGAGAGCTGAGTCATGTGAAGGCTGCAAATCTGATTCTCTGCCTGCGACCAGACTTCCAGGCTTCAGTGGCAGGCAGGGTTTGGCCTGCTCCAGTCATCCCAAATACATCTGCTTGTCTCAAGTGAAATCTAATTTGGCACTTTTGGGAGATTTGGCCATGGTTAATTGTGCCCTCAATTAATGGCATAATGTAGGCTCCGAGAGCTGCTGAACTCGAGTCTGCTGCCGAGTCAGGGCTTGGCTTGGAAAAATGTTGTGAGATGCCATTCTTGGAGAGGATGTTTCATGGGCACTTCATTTAGGACAAGTCCTAATGTGCATTTGGCAGCAGAAGAAGTAATGGTTGCACAGACTATTTAAACATGACCCCAGAGATTATAGGTTGGCAACGTGCGCTGAGCACAGCCATCTCCTTCTGCAAAATGAAACTTAATCACGCACCCAAAAGCAGTGAAACATCAAGTTAGCAGAAAGTTTGCCCCGCTGTTATTAACTCTGATTTGTTACTTTAAAAAACTGCCTCTTGCTTGATTTTTCTAGTGGGATCTTACAAAGCAAAATCCTCCTACTCCCCTTGGAAAAGCAGGAAAGCATATTAAGAGCACTGATAAAAGGTAAACAAACCAGGAGACACAAAGTTTCTTGATATGCTCTAATTGAGCTGGTTTCCTTACTTCTGCTTTGAAAAGGAACAGCCATGAGGCATTCTTGAGAGAGCCAAGTGAACTGCTGTTATCTCAAAAAGGTCTCCTTAATGTCTCGCTCGTGGGGGCTCCAAGTCTGCTCTGGCCATTGCCTGGAAGTCTAAGAAAAGAAGTCTACTGGCCTCTGTGATAAAGCTCCCATTTTTAGGCCTTGGGAAGGATGGGGTTGTTGACAGTTCATTCCTGCGAAAATGCAGCGCGGGCCCAGCCTCGGGATTGTAAATGGAAGGAATATATGGCAGCACTAATGCAAAAGGTATGTGATTAGATAGTCCTGGCTGCTATCTGCCCCAGCGTCCTGCTGATAGGCAGCTCTCCCTGCTGTGGTGCTAAATGGGAGCCATCAGAGTTGCCAGACTGACGCCAGGCCCTTCATCAGCTGCCTCCCAGATAAGGGGGGAGGCTGCGATCTTCACGTAACACCACGCTTCCCCAGTGGGTGAACTTGAGCATTCCTGGCTGCATCTTTCACAGGCATCTCGAGCGGCCAGAGCAGGGATGATTTATAGTTTCATACTGCAAGGAGTCCAAAAGTTCAGTGAGAGGGATCCTGTGGCAGCCACACACGGCTCCCGGTGCCTGCCCAGGCTGGAACCTCCTCCTGAGCCCTTCCAGACACCATGGCAGCAGAAAACCTTGGAGGTGCTGCTGTTCCAGGCTCCTCAAGGTGGGAGCCTGCCTGGCTACATCACACCCCGTGGGATAACCCACCTCAAACCTGTGCTCACGGGAGGGATAAAGAGATGCAAATGAGCTGCAGGGAAGGACCCACGCAGGGCTGCTCCAGGAGGGTCCCTGTGGGAGATCTGTGCCCCGGCAGGCCAGCAGCCCCCAGGCATGGTGGGCTGAGCCCTCCAAGGCCTCTGCAAGGCACAGTGAAGGGGATTTCGGCAGGGACACCATGGAGCTCCAGGCTGCTCCTGTCCGAGCTCTCTGATGGGAGTGGAGCAGGTTCTTGCTCACCCGTGGTGCTGGTAGGGTTTGTCCCACAAACTCCTGCACAGACCCAAAGAGAGGCCCTTCCATGGGCCTCCCACCACATAACACCCACCCCTCTGAGGGGCAAGCCAGCAACATCAGCTGCCTCACCCTGTGTGGCCACCACTGGTTTCTGCTGCTGCTGGGCAGCTGGAACACAGTCTCAGCCTGCCCCTGCCCTTTGCTTGGGCCACGTGGGAGATGCTCCTGGTGCTACAGCTGTCTCTGCAGACTTCCAGGGACCTAGCTAGGCCCAGCAGAGTTTTCCCCACCATTAGCTTCCCTGCATGCTGTAGCTCAAGTGATTGATCCTTCTAAAGTCTTTTAGCACTTGGCAGTGGGTGATGACCTTCATAAAACCTACAGGCCCCCCCTGTGAAAGGCACTGCAACCAGAATCTCAGGTAGACTGGTTCCAGTTAGTCCAGACCATGATGCAAAGGCAGCCATAATTCATAGGATCAAATGCCAGCTGTTTCTAGGAACGTGCTGGAAGCACTTGGTAGACCTGAAGGCTCCACAGACAATTGCATTTCCTCCTTAAGCCTTATCTTTTTCCACACCCTAGAAAAACCTTAGAGCTTATTCATTCATTAAAACAGAAGGGAACTTTCCTCTAATCTTTTCTGGGTGACTCACAGGCTCTCAGAGCTGCCATCAGAGGCGTGACCAGACCGTGGGGATGTTGACCCAAGTTTCCTCTGGGCTTTGCAGCCTGGGTGCCCCACACGGTGTTCCCATGGCACAGTGGATGCCCACGTGTGTGCCAAGCAGTGGGGACACCACAATGGGAGCTCTCTGGGTTTGAAGGAACCTCCTGTTGGTCCCCATGGTCCTTCTGCCCCACACATGTGACACAGGCAGGCTGCAGAGCACAGCTCCCTCAGAGCCATGTGTGGGCTCCTGTTAGTCATTGTTTGCAAGGATTTGAGTGATGGCCAGCACTGATAGAAATGTCTACACAGCCCTGGAGATTCATAACTGTCGGCGCAGAGGAGCCTCCTACAGAAAATCCTTAGCCTGAAATCCCTAAATCCAGGTGCCAGCCTTTGTTGGCAGCTGGGGCAGGGATGCCAGCAGTCTCCTGCCTGGCAGCTGGAAGGTTGGACAAGACACAAAGCCAGATGTTACATGGACTAGGTGTGAAATTCAGTTTGAGTGAACTGATCTCCAAACAGAAAGAAAAAATAGGGGTGACATTTTACTGCACTCAGTAAATGACATCCCTGGGCTCATTGCAGTGCATTTTCTTGAGGATTGTTCTGCTCTTCTCTTCCTCTGTGCTTCCTCTGTCTCTTTTTAAAACTGCCTTGGTTTTCATGTCTTTTCGATGGAGTCACTGCACCAGTAATTTTGCAGTGAGGTGACTATCAAATTTCACATTAAGGTTGTTCCTGATTTCTTGGAGCTGCCAATTCAACAAGGTGTGTGAATCTACAGTGGGTACAACTCAGGTGCAATGCATTGCTTAACATAAAAAGGAAAGGAGCATGATTTTGGGGATCTGCTGGGTGGCACTAGCTCTGACATCCCATGCCTGGCTGGGTCTGGGCATCACCTCCTCCAGCCAAAGAGCCAAAATGGAAAGGAAAAAGAGATACAAATGCATTTTTTGCACGCCTGTGCTGAGAGCTGCACTTCTGTGTGTGCTAAACCAGGCTTTAGAAACAAGTTTAGAATTTCAACTCTCATTTTGAAGGAGGTTCCAACCACCTCTATTAGGGACATCCTGTCGGATGCTGCAGGGAGCGTGGGCCCTTCATTTCTGGGAGCCAATTTAAAAGCCAAGTTTAAACACGCAGACCACTGCTTATTTCAGTGAATCATGCATGCTTAGGACCTGATCCTGTGATCTCCAGAACATCTCCTGGGAGATCTTGAGGGCTCTCCTTGATACTGCAATTATCCCTTTTCAACTGGAAGGCCAAGGCAGCGACTGTGTTGCTTGAAGAATTGCAAGGGAGGGCTCGGTGGTTTGGATTGTGCTGATGAAAAAACCCATTAGGGGCGAGCTCGCCCCATTAATTGCCCCAGTAACATCTTGCAGTGTGGACAAACAAGTGGTTACATGAACAACAGAAGCAGATGGACACTCAGCCATGGGTTGTTCCTGCTTGTTTGTTCACTGTTTATATCACAGGTCAGTTTAAGGAGCTGACTTGAAGACCATCACCTTTTCCATCAGCAGAACCCACCCACGCAGGGGATGATCACAGCCACATTTTCTCCCATCACATTGTCCCTTTTCTGCCTGGTGGGAAGCTCAGGGCTGCCAGTAGGAGGACAGTCAGGGATTTCTATGAGGTTTGAATCCATGCTTACTTCAAACCATCACCTTTCCCTTTTTATTCAGACAGAGCAGATCTTGGTCTTAACCCCTGGACAAGAGCAGATAAACCCAGCACAACTGGATAAACCCCCCCATATGAAGGAATGAAGCTGTGGCTGCCCTTGGATCCCTGGGAGTGTCCAAGGCCAGGCTAGATGAGGTTTGAAGCACCCTGGGATAGTGGAAGGTGCCCTGCCCATGGGGACAAGATGAGCTTTAAGATGCCTTGCAGGATTCAGTGACTCTGGGAGCACACCCCTACTCACAAGGCTTTATCTCTGTCCTTTACTGCACCTCCCGTTTGCTGCTTGGCAACTGGAATAATATTATTGCACACAGACATGAAATGAGGTCTTACCTGCAGTTAGGGTTTGTTTCTCCTTCCAGGTGAGCAGGTCCAAGCCCTGCCATTTTGAGGGCTGCTCTCGTTGCTGCACAGAGCAGCTGCCAAAAGGGAGGCAGCTTACAGCGCTGAGGGAGTGAGTCACCTCCTTACACACTCGACAGGATTAGACATTTCACTCCTTAATGCCTAAATGGAAGGTCATTAAAACAGCCCTGTGGTTTGGGCAGGATAGCAATTCCATAAGTTGCTTATTTTGGTGGCAAGTGAAAAGCTTGGTTTGGATCTAAATTGGTTCTGGGTGTCGTGGCAGAGCGGACACTCCGTGCTGCTGCCTCTGTTCTTGCTTGGCTGTGTCCAGCCATGTCCCAGGAATGTGGGAACTTCTCTGCTTTATAGCAGGGTCCTTCTGGAGTTCAGGAGCTGCTGTGCCCCAGGTAGGCACACGGGAACCCCTGCTCCAAGAGAACATCAGGGATCAGGCAAAACGAGGGATATGGGAAACTCTGGGGACAGGTCAAGGCTGGAGGGAGAGTGTTATGTTTTACCTGGGGTTAGTGGTCACCACACTTTCCAGAGAGAGGTTTTAGAAGGCCAGTGGTGCCTCCCCAAACCTCTCAAGGCAGGATCTTTTTTTATTGTGATAATAAAAATAACTTGCCCCATGAGCAGCGGAAATACTGAAGCTCAGGTTTCCTCCCTATTTTTACCTTGTGCTGGGATTTCTGGGTGACAACAAAAAGGCAGCTTCCAATCCCAGCTTTTTCTGACACAGTATTTCCATCCTGCCAGTAAATTCTTTGCTGTCACACTTTCTGGGCTGCAGGTTGGTCCTTCCCCAGCAGTGCTGCTCAGAGGCTGCTCTCCTCCCAGCTGGAATGTTCATGTGGCACAGCTCAGTTAGGTGGGGACTGACCCACAACTTTTAAAGCCCCTGCCGTGGTTGGGGAATGTGTGCACGTGCTCACATCCACTGAGAGCAGCTCCACAAGCTTGGAAGGGCAGGTTAAACCATGGGAAGTGTGTTCTGGATAAGGCCATGCTGGGTATGATCTGGTTTCCCAGACTGAGCCAGGGAGGAGGCTGGACAGCAGCAGTGGCTGCAGCTGACCCGGCTTGGAAAGCCTTGGGAGGGGTCTGGAAGCAGCAGCACCTCAGGCTGGGCTCACCCAGGGTGCAGAACATCTGCAGCAGGTTGAGGTAAAGCACCATGAAATCGTTTTCACAGCCCAAGCTCCCCGTGGAGCTGAGAGCTGTCAGGCTGTGTCTCCATCAGGGCTGCTCCACTCCCATGGAGCTGTGAGCAATTCCCAAACCCAAAGGCCTCTTCCCTTCTAGTGGAGTGCTGGAAGCTGGGAGGTGGATGATGAAACGTGTCTCTCTTTAATCTGCCTGGATTAGGAATGTTTCATTGCTCACTGGGAAGAAGCTCCAGCAGGATAAGTGATGTTAACAGCAGCTAATCAGATGGTGCCAAAGCAAGTCCCTGCACATCAGGCAAAGCCTGAGCCACAGGGAGAGGGGAACACGCTCCAGTCTGTCAGGGGAAGCACAGGGACAAGGAGCTCTGAGGGCCAGCAGCGAGCACAGGTGATCATGGGGAAGGGAAGGCACCTGCCCTCGTCCTGGGCAAACAGTGATTTCCTTCCAGGACAGGCAGAAAACAGAGGTGACCCTCCCCAGTGCTGTCTGGGGGCAGGTTAGAGCCAAGCAGAGGCAGTTGTTGTGTGGAAGTGAACCTGCCAGGCTTTCCTGGTGCTGGAGATAATGGAAGAAAGTGAAACCTCTAGTTTTTTTGAGATTTTGAGTGAAAGAACTGCTGTTTGAAAAATTACTGAATTTCAGGCTCAGGTTTGTTTTGGGAGGTGGGTGGGGGGCAGGTGCTGGTTTGTGGTTTGTGAGTGGAAATTGAACACTTGGCTTGAGCTGTTTCTTGTTTCAGAGCTCTATTAATTTTATACATTTTTAAAAGGAAAGTAATGGAACCCCTCTGTTCTGTGGGAGATCCATACCAGTATGGCACCTGGACTCAGTGCTCAACCTCCTCTGTCAGTCTTGCAACCCTGTGTCAGTTCTGCGTGCATCCCATTCCAGAATTGGTGCTGAAATCTGGTTTTGGCCTCTCCAGAGCAACTCCAGCGGCTTTGAGTACCACTTGGAGAAAGATCTGGCACATGGTCTTCTTCCTTTTGTGCTGCCATGGGACCTCTGACCCTATCTCTCGGCTGGATATTGTGCTTATATATTTTAAATATCATCTCACCCCCTACCAAAGTAACTCTCAGCCTCTTCCTGTGATCCCTGAGTGTTTCTGCTGATGGATACCCTTGGTTTTATCCTAAGTGGCTTCAGATCCTGTGCCTGGAGTAAGATTTAACATTGAAGGGGAGCACAGACTTCAGCTGTGTTTTCACCCCCATTGGCTGCTTGAATTGGACCTTGGACTCCCAAATAATGGAGCTGTTTTTATTTTTCTTTTTAAAGCCAAAGTTTGTGTTCTGCAGAACCTGGTAGGGCCAGCAGAGAAAACCTTGATACCAAAGCACTGTCTCATCCTCCTGCTGAGCTCCCTGACTTCAGCCCTGTGCCTTAACCACAGGGCCACCCCTTGTCCCCTTCACAGCACCATTTATTCAAGAACCAAGCTGAGGGAAGCCACCAAAGAGCCCCAGCTTAGAGAAAGCCCCTGCTGTGCTGCAGAGCTCACCAGCCCAGGGCCAGCAGGGGCAGGCTGGGCTGTGGTGGCTCCCAGAGCCAGCAGTGACCTGGTGACGTGGTGGATAATCACCACGTGCCCCTCAGAAGGTTCACAGGGATGAAAAGGCTCTGTGCAATTGTAGATTTTATTTTTTTCCCCTCTAAGGGCAGCGTTTGGCTTGGGCTCCCCAAAGCAGTTGAGTTTATTAATAGTCTGTTCTGGAGCCGAAGTGACTCCAGAGAGGGGAGTTATCCACACAAAACAAAACAGGAAAAGAAAACAATGCCCAACTCCTCCGTGCTGGAGGGGTGCTCAGAGAGCTGCATTGTTCCACCTTCACACACGGAGCACAGGAGACCCAGGACAGAGCAGGGTGCTGAGGTCAGGCCCAGGGACAGCGAGAGCATTTGGGGACAAAATGTGAGTGACTGCTGAAAATGAGTCTGCTCCTGGCCAGGGCACTGCCTTCAGCACCCAGGGAACCAAAGGGAGAGCTCCCAGGTACAATCAGGGGGTTCCTGGTGGGATCCCAGAGCTCCCAGGTACAATCAGGGGGTTCCTGGTGGGATCCCAGAGCTCCCAGGTACGATCAGGGGGTTCCTGGTGGGATCCCAGAGCTCCCAGGTACAATCAGGGGGTTCCTGGTGGGATCCCAGAGCTCCCAGGTACGATCAGGGGGTTCCTGGTGGGATCCCAGAGCTCCCAGACACAGATATTGAAGTCCCACATCCATATTGTAAGGAAGTGACCAACCTTGTGCTGGGGCACGTCTGAGACAGCTAATTTTGAATCTTCAGCTTAAAATCACTTACCTGGGTGGAGGAGCACAGGGCCCATCAGCAGCCAGGTGGGAGGGAGGTGAGCTGGGCACCAGGTAGGCTGGAGACAAAATTAACTCATCATTCCACAGGCTGCTCTGCTCCTTTCCTTGCCTTTGAACACCACAGAGTTCCTCCTCCTTAATCACTATTTACACAGTTGCACACAGATTGTTTCTTAAGCATTCACATATTTTACAAAGTCAGAAAACACTTTTAAGATGCAAAAACCCCGATGGTTTTAATGAGTTTAACAATGAACAGGCAGAGAGCAAAGCGTGCACAGTGCTGGGGTCAAACCCACACTGAATTTCCACTGGCCTCAGCTCAGAGGAGCTTCAAACCTGTGCTTTCACTTCCAAACCACGCTGGGCTGCTGAAAGCAGAGTTTTTACTCCTGCTTCACACATCAATGGGGAATTTTGGGGTGCTGGGGGTCACTCAGAGCTCCTGCCTGGGTGCTGCTTTGGCTGAGCTTTTGCAGAGGAACCCTTCAGTTCAGGGTGCTGCTGGCACCCAGCACTGATCTGGCAGCAGAAAACTTTCTTCACATGCCTTTACATTTAACTGAGGCAGCTTAATTGTTACTCAATGAAAGCCCAAATCTGCAGCAGAGGCATCGCTCCACGCCAGGCAGAGGAGCTGGGATTAAAGAGCTGGCAGGGAGAGACCCTTTATGCAAGGGCAGGAAGATCATTCAGAAACACCCATAAAACACGAGACAAATCTTTAAATATTTATTAAAAACAAAGTTTGACTGTTAATTCCCCCTCACACATGACCCGTGAAAGAGATTGTAGAGATGGGGAAATGAAACCACAAAGCCAGTGAGGGATTTGCCTGAGGCCTGGGCCATAAATCAGGCTCTCAACTGAAGAGCAGCTCTTCCTGACTCCATCTTCTCTCCCCAAAAACCACACAGGGACGAGGTTTGGCTGTGTCCCCCCGGGTACCACATGGGAGGGATGCTCAGCAAGGTGGCAGAGCTGAGATGAGCCCTGCAGCTACACAGGGAGCACCAGGGAGTGGCTGGCATCTCCTGAGTTCTCCTCCCATGATGAAAAACCAGCCTTCTCCAGCTGTGGTGACACAACTGGGACTTCTTGTCTCCAGCTTGGGAGTGCTTTCCTGCCCTTATCAATGAAAACACACCTGAGTTTTACCCAAAATTCTGTGTTGTTAGTGGGGAAAATGATTGGTGTTGGCAGTTTTTTGTTTAAAAAGAGCATTTAAGTCTCTTTTTGGAGTCTTTTTCTGTGATTTTTCCTTTGGCTGGCTCAATACCTACCTGCAAAACCACCAGGCCACCTGTGACCAGGAGCCCTGCTCCCTCTGCCAGAGACAAATCCATCTCTTATCTAGACAAGATAAGACATCCATCTTGTTATTCTAGCCAAGCGTTAATACACAGACCATTGTCCCATTTGTCCTTACTTTTCTACTTTTTACATCATTTTTCTGCTGACTTATTTTATGGCTGCTGCTTAGCTCTGATCACAGTCCTGCTGTCTCGGAGGCCTGCTTTTTGCAGCTTTCCCAAACCCCTCCGATTTTGTGGATTCCCACACCCTTTTGCAAGCTGGTTGAGGCTTACCCCCAGCACCCACGAGCAGCCAGGCTCCCCGAACCCAAACCCCCCTGAGCAACCCAAACACAAACCCTCCTGGGCTCCCCAAACCCCCTGAGCTCTCCAAACTCCTGAGCTCCCCAAACTCCCTGGGATCCCCAAACCCTCTGGGATCCCCAAACCCTCTGGGATCCCCAAACTCCTGAGCTCCCCAAACTCCCTGGGATCCCCAAACTCCCTGGGCTCCCCAGACCCTCCCTGGGTTCCCCAAGCCCTCTGAGCTCTCCAAACCCCTGAGCTCCCCAAACCCCCTGGGATCCCCAAACCCCCTGAGCTCTTCAGACCCCCTGGGTTCCCCAAACCTCCTGAGGTCCCCAAACCCCCTGAGCTCCCAAAAGCCCTTGGGCTCCCCAAACCCCCTGGGCTCCACAAACCCTCTGGGTTCCCCAAACCCCCTGGGCTTTTCAAACCCCCTGGGTTCCCCAGACTCCCCTGAGGTCCAGACCCCCCTGGGCTCCCCAGACCCCCTGGCTCCAGGCCCCGGTGCCGTGGCGGTGCCGCGTCCCCGCCGTGTCACAGCGCGCAGACGGAGCCTCGGCCAGCGCCGCTTCCTCCCGTGGGACTCTCCAGATAAGTCACTTGTGTATTAAAAGTTGTTTACCCCGTGCTCCGAGCAGGATGCTTCCCTTATCTGCAGGCAGAGCCAATTCCCCCCGTGCCTCCGTCACTGCTGGCCCTGCCTTATCTCCAGCCAGCCCCTGCCCCAGCAGCCCCGGGCTCACCGTGCCCGCTCCAGCCTCTTCAAAGGCTCCAAATTGCTCTGTAATTCGAATCTTTAACAACACGTGGAGAAATCTCCCGGAGCTGGCCTGTATCATGTCTGCGAGTGCCTTCATAAATACCACGCTGAGGAATTCGGGAATTTGGGTTTTCTCCTGTGTGTGCGCGTGTCCATGAGGGATGTTTGTGTTCTAAAAAACTCATTTTCTGCTTTCGCCTAGAAAAACTGCTACAGATCTACTGTGCAGCTCCTTTTCCTCACCCTTCCATCCCTGTCCCATAGCTCTGGCTCTTGTACCCTCACCCAGGGCAGGGTCTAGCCCCAGTCCCTAATTCCCAAGCCAGAGAGCTCCAGTGGCTCCTCCTGGGCCACCACCATGGTCAAACCCCATCCCCATCTTCCTGAGATGCAGAAGCCACATGCAGAAAGGATAGGGGGGGGAAAAAGCTCGGTGGAATGTATTTATCTGCAAACAATAGTGTGTCTGGATGGAAAAGGCAGCGTTTTACACCAATCATGTGGTTGTTATTAGTGTTTTCCAAAACACCCAGAGGTACCTTATGCATTAAGTGAGGGCGGCCTGGCCTGTTCTGCTTAAAAAGCAAAAAGTGCATCTCTGCACCTCAAGCTGCTCTCGTGCTCCAGCCCTGCACTGAGGCCCAGCTGGCTGCCAGAGGAATTTCCCGTTCCCCCAAATCTGCAGTCACGGGGCTTGAGCTGAGCCCAAGGTGCTGCAGCACATGTTGATGGCTGATTTCTGCTCCCTTTGCCGTCCCTTCCCCAAAGCAGGAGTGTCCTGGAAGGGCCTGGCAGCCCTGCCAGGTGCCATTGGCAGTGCCCAGCTCTGGCTGCAGTGCTGGGCCAGGCTGGGGTGACCCTGCTGGAGCAGGGACGCTGCAGCAGATGTCCCCAGCGCTGTCCCTTCCTTCCGTGGCTCTGGGCTCTGTGGGGACCCCGTGGGGACAGTGCTCGTGGGCACAGGGCACTGCCATGGCTGCAGCTCCATCCTTCAGCCCGGCACGGAGCTGCTGCAAGGAGGGATCGTTTGAAGCCTCTCCAGCCCAGCCGAGGGTTCATTTCCTCGGCGAGGCAGCCCCAGAAACCCAAGATCCACTGATAGCCATTGAGCGAGGATTTCCATTTTTGGTGCGAGCTCAGACTTAAAATAGACAGTCTTGAGCGAGGAAGAAACTCTGTTGACAGAACATAGGGAACATTCCTCCAGTGTACTTTTGCAAAGGACTATCTCTGTCTTTAATCTCCACGGCGTTTCCTGCAGGTCTCCCGGGCCCAGCTTCCCTCTCATTGTTCCTGGCGCTTTTGGAAATGACCTCAGGCAGTTTGCAGTGACTGGCGACCCACGGTCAGAATGACTAACCCAGTCTGTCTCCATCCCTTGGACATGTCCCATTGACTAAATAAATGACAGGCACTGACATGTGAATAGAAACAAAAACAGCCTGACAAGTGAAATCTTAACTCTTTGGAGCAAAGAGACGTCTGGACGGGGCTCATCCTGCACGGGGAATCGCTGCAAAAAGTCCTGACAATGATAAAAACCATGAAAATGCTGCCAGGCTCCCCCAGCTGCCCGGGACACATGCAGACTGGGGAGACAAACGCCTCGAATATTACTTTTAATTGTTGAAAATTGGTTTGTGCAGCTTTTTATCTCGGCACATCTTTAATTAAAAGCGCAGCTCAGTGTTTGTGCGGCCGTTTGGGTGTCTGGGCTCAGCATGAATAATTCCGCTGGGCATGAAGAGGGGCAGTGGGGATGTCACAGCATCCCAGCCCCATATCAGACCCACAGGGGAGCCTGGAGATGATTCCTGCCACTCCCATTCCCTCTCACTGCACAGAACCACCCTCTGGAGAGGTGATCCTGGCTCCCCAAGCCTGCACGGACCTGCCTGCACTGGTTTTAGGGAATTTATGGATTTATGCCCCTCCTAAAAGCCACCAGAGCTGCTGCTGTCAGGTTTCAGGGACAGAACTCCTCTCCCTCCATCCCCATCCCAGCTAAGCTACACCAGAGTTTGGGAACGTGCCCCACCATCCCATTTTTTTATGCTGTCTTTTTTGGTGCTGTTTATGCACCAAACTTGCTGTCTTTGAATCTAACAATAGTTTTACCAATAAGAATAGAATTCGTGTTAATAAGATACATTTGTGGATTTTTTTTTGTTGTTGGAAAAGTAGGCAAGTATTCTCTTTAATATCATCAATTAAACGCTGTAATTACAATAACTAATAATGCTGTTTAGCAGTTATTAGCACTGGGTGCCTTGTTAGGATGTCTGTGTTAGCTCAGGTTTAATAATGAGCTTCATATAAATCCAAAAAGAAGAAAATAATGATAGGGGGAGTGGTTGTAGCACTGTGGTCTGAGGGCTTCTTGCTTTAATGTAAGCAACAAATAATTCCCTCTGGCTCTCAGCATTTGTGGATAAGGCCATAAAAAAGGAGAAGAAAAAAAAAAAAAAGAAAGGAGAGGAAACCTCAGCTAATAAAAATGCCACCCTGGCTTTATGGCTGCACAAGGAGCGTTTGTTGCTCGGCTAATGATGATGGGAACAGCTCCTGTTGGGATGGCCAGTGTCCCTCTGTCCTGCTGCACGTGTCCCACCTGTCTGGAGAGCACAGGGACAGGGTGGCACTGGGAGCTGGGGCACTGGCACTGCCTGGGCACTGCCCTCACTGGAGTGGCTTCAGGAGGGGTTGGCAGCACTTGCAGCCAAAAGTTTTGTCCTAACCTGGCTTTGGGAATTTATTAATTGATTTCCCTTGTCCTGAGCTGCGCTGACCAGCTGCTGTCCCTGCCACAAGGCTGGTGGAGCTCAGTGAAGAGAGGGAAGGTCCCATGGCAAGTGGGACAAGAATTGCTGGGATCTGGTTCCTGCTGAGCTCTCCACACTCCTCCTCTCTCGTGGCTGGTTTGCTCTCAGTTCACATCTGGTCCCTGTGCCTCAATCCTTTACCAGCTGAGTACAAAGGGGCTGGCAGCTGAACCCCACTCGTTTCTGTAAAATTCATTTTCTGTCAGGTGCCTGCTGCAGCCAGGGCTCCATCCCCTCAGTGTCCCAGCCCGGCCTGCTGGGGCCTGGGAAGCTGCACACAAGGTCAGCTTGGCATCTCTGGATTTTGGGAAGGGTGGGCAAGAGCCAGCGTGCCAGGTGAGGCTGGGCAGGGAGCTGTTCCAGGCCATGCCCCACCTCAGGAGGGAAATCAAGGTCAGAATTCAGCTGGACCTGTCTGGGGGAGTGATGGGTGCTACACCAGGGCTTGGCTCACCAAAACACCAGGGGTTAGTGTCAGAATTGCAGGTCCAGCTAAGGAAAACCCCAGTCCTGGCTCCGAGAGGATGGGAAGGGGTCTGCAGGGGGCAGCTGCCCCCAGAGCTGCCTGGCATGCCCAGAGTGGCCGTGCAGCAGGGAGAGGGGAAGGAGCTGCTGCTCCTCATCCTCTCCCAGCAGCCTGGAATGTCAGAGCCAGCGCTTTCCATGGGTTCTCAGCAGAGCTGGAGGAGCACAAGGGCCAAGCCCGGGGGTGCCAGCTCAGAGAGGGGTTTTCTCATTCCATGGAGTGGCAATGGATTGGAGGAGGTTCCCTGGAGACCTGACTGGCTTCCAGCCCCCATCTGCCCTCTCAGCAAAGCCAGACCCTGTGCTGGGTGTGTGAGCTGGGTGTTTGCTGCACCAAACTCTGCCCTGCTGTGCCCTGCTGTCTGTTTAAGGGTGATTTGCTCCCAGCATCACCCAGCAGTGCCAGTGACTCCGGGGTCAGCTCCTTTCCTCCCTAATCCTGCTTTCTGCTGGAAAAGCAGCCCTGGAGATCCTGCAGCCAGCTGCCAGCAGGGACACTCAAAACGCAGTTTCAGCACAAAAGGAGATGGATCTGTGGTACTTCAGCAATGAGTGCCTCTGGCTACCTTCGGTCTGGACACACAGCAGGGAAGCCAATATTCTCTTTTTCCCATACTGATTTTCATGTCCCCATTTAGAGGTTGTGAGAAATGTGGGGAAGGATCAGCCCAGCCTGTGCTGACCCCGCAGCCGTGTCCCAGCTTTAGCAGCCTGCCTTTTTCAATTTTCCCTTGCTGCCTCTCCAGCCAGTGACTCAGTCCCTATTTCTATTCTCTTCCCACTTCTGTTCCTGCTCCTCCAAAGTTTTGGTCAGCGGCAGCAGCTTTTGCTGATGTCTTGTGGCCTCTCCTCTCGGAGTTATTATTGGAGATGCCTACGAAATAACAGTGCTGCTCTGTGAGATGCTGCTGCAGCACTGCAGAAATTATTTACCAAAGCTGTGGTAAGCAGCTCTCTGCTGGAGTGACTGGCGTCTGCTCTGAGGCTGCCCAGACGCCACTCACTCCAGCAAAGAGCTGCTGCAACAGAACAAATTGCCCAGGGCAGCAGATCTTGGGCAGGGAGAAAAGCCAGCAGCCCAGTCTGTCTGACTTTGTGTTTTCTAAGGGAGAAAAATTATCTTTTTACAAGCCTGCCCTAGTTGGCTCTGGCCAGCTCTTCCCAGAAAATGCCATCATAAATAGGAGAGCAAACTGCTGCAGAAATGGACAGGTTGCCATTTAGGGCTGACCTTTCTCAGATCTGCTTTGGTGTCCTCCTCAACCTTCCTTCTCCAGCCCTGCCGTGTTTTTAGCTCCTGCTTCTAGCAGAGCACCACTGGACACAACAAACCTCAATTAAATCCATTTTGGACATAAACATATACATTTATATATACTCCCTTTGCTTTCTGGACCAGCTCCAAATAGAATAACCCTCTTTTTTTAATCCTGTCCCCATGGGGAGCTTCCAGTTTTGTGTTTGCAAATTGTATGTGTAAACATGGAGAGGGGTAGATTTATTTTTTTTAAGGACACCGGGCTTGTTACACAGTTTGTTGCTGGATCAGCGTGGTGGCAGCACACAGAGCTGGTTTTTTACTCAAATAGTCCCTTTCCAGCTCAAAAATGACAATTCACCAAAGCCAAGCCAACAAGACCGTCAAGGGCAGTTTCAGAACTGGGTGTTATCTGCCTGGAAAAGGCTCCAGAAAGGCAGACAGTCTCCACAAGCTGCTGAATAAGAGCTGATAGAAGGACAAACTGCTGGTGTTTGTCAGGGGGGTGTGATTTCTGGATGTCCTCTGGTTGTAATTCCCTTCCCATCCGAGCAGAGCAGCTGGTTCATGTGACAGAACCGGGCTCCTGCAGCCAGAGCAGGGCAGGAGGGGTTTGGGGGCTGCTGGTCCTTCTGAGGCTGGGAAGGCAGGATTGAGGATGAGGCAGATCTCCCAAATTCCCAAACTGCCATGCAGGCAGAGGCTGGGCTCAGCATGTGCCTCTCTGTCCTGCTCAGAGGCTGCAGCATTTTTGGAGGTGCTGAAGGTGATTTTCCTCCCCATCCCCTTCTTCGTCTGACAGAATCCCAGAATGGTTTGTGTTGGAAGGAATCTTAAATCTTATCTTGTCTGGGCAGGAACACCTTCCAGGCTGCTCCAAGCCCCGTCCGTCCTTGGACACTTCCAGGGATCCAGGGGCAGCCACAGATGCTCTGGGCACCCTGTGCCAGGCCTCCTCACCCTCAGAGGGAAGAATTTCTCCTCCTAATATCCAACACTTCTCTCCATCAGTTTCAATCAGTTCCCTGCTGTCTGTCACTCCAGGCTCTGGTAAAAAGCCCCTCTCCCTCTTTCCTGTAGGCTCCCTTCAGTACTGGGGGGACCTTGCCCTGTCCCCTCCTCGTGCTCACACCTCTGTGGGACCCCCTGCAGCTCCCAGGGCACCCCCAGGTGGGAAATCCTCCTGGATACAGCCCAGATGGAGGCTCAGCCATCAATGCCTTCATCCTCCCCTACCATGTGCCTCATTCTCTCAGTGCAAAGGCCAGGGAGGATCCCGGTCAGGGGCAGCAGGAGGGGCACTGGGAGCTGTGCTGGCAGCTCACAGGTCACCTTCCAGTGGCACTGCCTTCAGGAGCCCCTCACCCTTCTCTGCTCTGCTGAGCTGACTCTGCATTTTCTGGGGTTTCCAAGGCTGCCCAGAGAGCATTGCACTTCCCAGGGGGGATTTTCAGCACCTCTGGGAATGACAGGAGATGTTTCTCCTGCTTCTGTTTCACCCTGTGACTGACCAAGAGCCACGGGCTGCCTCTGGCTCATTCTGCCCTGGGAAAAATGGAAATGAATCTTTTATTCAGGAGAAAAGCCCCACTTTTCTCTCTGTGGAGGCTGGCATCGTGCTTGGATGGAGGCACTCTTCCTGTGCTACAAAACTGGAGACACCAATGCTTTCCTTGGACTGCAGCAGAGCTTTTCTGGGATGCCTTGAGTTTGTTTTCCTAAAAATGAAAGCAGCAGCACAGGGGATAATCCTGTACTCGTGGCACTGGCCTGACTTGTGGTTCAGTCCTTGTTTGTCATGAGCCAAACCAGGGATCTGAACCCAATACTCCCCATCTCAGATCAAGGCTCTCCTCGATCTCCAGTGCTAAAGTCAGACTCTTGCTCCCTCAGTAACTGCTTAATTAGTTTCTACAATTTGGCCCAGCTCCACCTAGAAGGGATTTAAAGAATCCACATCCCTGCTCCAAGCAAGGGACCTTTCCTGGGATGGGCACCCCCACGGATGGATGCCATCACCCACCCCAAGGGCTTCTGGGGAGATGGATTTACCTCTGTGGGTTTCACTAGGAACCCAGGCTTGCTCCCAGAAAACCCTTCCAAGCAACATTTCGTGGAAACTGGTACTTTGCTACCAAAAAGAAAGAAAAAAAAATCTGGTTTTGCCAAAGTGACATTTTCTGACCCAAGAAAACATTTTGTCAAAAAGCTTCCCAACCACTCTGCTGGGAATGTGCTCTTTGCCATCAGTCCCCAAGGCTGGAGCGCCGGGGTGTTGAAATGTTACTGCAGCCCTGGAAACTGTGAGTCAGCTTGTCCCCACCCACAGCAGATACTCGTGGGAAGGGCCTTGAAAAGCCTGGAAACTCAGCAGCTCCTGCCTCGTGCAGCTCCCATTAACCCGTTCACATGAATTCCTGCTGAAACGCGGTGTTTGCCCAATTCCTGCTGCGTTCTGCCTCTTTTTTCTCCCTCCTGATGGTGATGAGTTTTGGAGGATGTTTAATTTCAGTCCATCCCGAAGCAATTTGGCTGCTCTGGCCCCAGTTCAGGAAGCAGATGCAGCCCCAGCATGGGGCCACAGCGGGATTGGGATGGATGGATGGATGGATGGATGGATGGATGGATGGATGGATGATGGATGGATGGATGATGGATGGATGGATGGAACCATGGATGGATGGATGGATGGATGGATGGATGGATGGAACCATGGATGGATGGATGGATGGATGGATGGATGGAACCATGGATGGATGGATGGATGGATGGATGGATGGATGGATGAGGGATGGGTGGATGGATGATGGATGGGGAAACTTGGATCCCACCTGGAGGAAAGTTGCCAGAGCAGAGCTGGCCCCTGGGCTGGGATGTCAGTGCACCCACCTGGGCATTCCCTGGCCAGGCAGAGGCTCCTGCACTGATGTCCCAGGTTCTCCATGGGGTTGTCACACACTGGGACAAGGCTGGGGGTGATGCTGCACCTCTGCTCCAGAGCCAGGCTGGCAGAGCTGGGAATGTTCACCTGGAGAAGAGAAAACTCCAGGGAAATCTTAGAGACCCTTCCAGGGCCTGAAGGGGCTCCAGGAGAGCTGGAGAGGGACTGGGGACAAGGGATGGAGGGACAGGACACAGGGACAGGGAATGGCTCCCACTGCCAGGATGGATGGGATATTGGGAATTAGGAATTGTTCCCTGGGAGGGTGGGCAGGCCCTGGCACAGGTGCCCAGAGCAGCTGTGGCAGCCTCTGGATCCCTGGAATGTCCAAGCCAGTCTGGACACTGGGGCTGGAGCAGCCTGGCACAGTGGAAGGTGTCCCTGCCATGGCAGGGGTGGCACTGGATGGGCTTTAGGATCCCCTCCAAACCAAACCATTGCAGGATTTTGTGCCCCGGGAGAGTTGGCAAAGTGTGGTTACATGCCATGGGAAGGGTTTTGGCAAGGCTGCAGCTCCTCCAGGATGGGGGCACAGCCTGAGCTGCTGAGGTGAGATCACATCTCTGCACGAAGGGTTTCGAGATGCCAAGGAGCTCTGGGAGTGTGGAATCCAGCAGCTGGGAAATGCTCCATGGAGGAAAACTCTTCAAACACAATTTTTTTAATACTTTGGATTTATCAAAATGCCTCATTCTGATTTTAGCTTTTTCCATTTTGAAGAGGGTCCAAGGTCCTATCACAGTGTGTTACCACACAGGGTATAACATTTGCAAGAGCAAAAAGAAAAGTCAGTTTGAACTGGAAAATCATGGCAATGTCATGAAAACAAAGGAAACGGGACATTCTGATGTTGTCAAAACCTTTTTTCTCTGGTTCCTTTCAAAATCAGCTTCCAGCAAAACCAGCAGGGTTTTATGAGGCATTTGAGTTTTTGGCAGAGCCCCTGGCTCTGGCGCAGCAGGTCTGTGGTGGTTCCTCTGGCTGGGCTCAGACACTCTGAGCCCCCATTCCTGGGGGGAAAAGGGGGTGCAATGTGTCCCCCAGCCCTCCCCACCCCTTGGGGGTCCCCATCTGCCCCCCAATTTTCAAGGCATTAAAATAACCTACAAGTCGAGCCCCTACAACATTATTTAAGTGTCAATTATTCATTTTGTGTTTTAACCCCTGCAGTCTTTTTGTTTTATCAGAAATGTATCAAATACTAGAGATTTTTTTAAAAATAAGCAGAAAATGATTATATTTATTTTCCTTACTGAACACCTGGAGTGCCACAGTCAGGCTTTGGGCTCTACTGATGCCTTTGAGGGTACTGGCAATGGCAGGGCTGGTCCCCGTCCCCCCTTTTTTCCCCATCCCAGCTGCAGTTTGGCTTTGGGAAGAGGTTGGTGCCCTCCTGGCCACCCACGGTCCTCTTGGACCCAGGAGGATTTGGCTTTCTGTCCTACCTGGGAGATCCATGTCAGATAACACTGGCAGGCTTTCAAAAGCCTCTCTCCAGCTTCCCTGCCAAGACCTATAGGATGTGTTCCAGAGCATCTCCCAGGAATGTTTGTTATTATGACAGCAAAAAAGAATTTAAAAAGGGAGGAGGTAAAAAAAAAAAAAAAAAAGGGCAGTGAAAGAGGACATTGCTGTTAATCACTAGCAATCCCTTAATAACCAACATTACTATAAATTATCCGTGCATTGTGCTGGGCACAATCGAGGGCTCTGTTGGGGCTGCCCACGCTGGGGCAGGAGCAGGAACAATGTGCTGTTGTTGCAGGGGCTGGGATGGGTGGCACTGCGGGTGGGATGGGGCTGCTCCTGCATACCTGTGCCCGTGGAGATGCTGGGCTGCTCCAGATGCCGTGAAAGCCCCATTGTTCCTGCTGCCATCCTGCACACTCCGTGATTACAGAGCGCTGGGTGAGCACTGCTCGGGATAATAACCTATTCTTAGCTCCTGCAGTGCTATATTTAAGATTTATATATATTTAAATGCTGGTGATTGCACATTGGGGACGTGTTGTAATTCGGGTGACAGCTTGGAAAGACAGTGGTGGGACAAAAAGCATCAGCTGCGTGCAGGGAGGTGAATCCTGGGGTCACGCAGGGCAGGGTGATCCGTGGGCATTTTAAACAAGGGTTGGGACCTCTCTGGAGCAGCCTGGATGGGCAGGGATCCCACCAGGGCTGGAAATCCATCCCTGGAAGTGCCCAAAAGCAGGCTGAACAGGGCTTGGAGCAACCTGGAACAGTGCAAGGTGTTCCTGCCCATGGTAAGGGATGAAACCAAATGAGCTCTAAGGTCCCTTCCAACCCAAACCATTGCATTATTCCAGTTTCTACTTCCATGTCTGAACCTGAATTTATTTTTTTGTAGCCCTTTTGTGCCTTTTCACTGTGAAAAAAAGGCATTTCCCTCCCACAGTGGGGTGTTAGGTGACTTCAGCCCAAACTGTGTGAAACGTGGCTGCACTGTCAGGGGCAGCAGGTCCCTCTCAGGTTTTATGGGAGCTTTTATATCCTTAACCAGGCAAGCTGCACGTTTCCTAAACCCCACCCCAAAATGGCAGGGAAAAGGAGCTTTGCTGCTGGTCCAACAGCTCAGAAGTGACCCCAAAATGGAAAGGTCTATTTACATTCTGTGTTCATATTTGTGCAAACATTGGTGGCACACACCTATGGATTTTAAATGGAGTATTTGATATTGCATTGATCAGGTTTGCTGTTAAAAAAAAAATGGTAGTCTTCATCCAGTAGATTAAAATTATATTCTTGAGTGGATTAGGGCAGGTTTGGGGAAATGCGGACAGAAAAGGCACCCAAAAGATTCCAAGAGAAAAACTATAAACATTCAGGTTGCCCAGGATCTCTTGGTAGAAATAGTTTCATTGATTTGGTTTCGGGTGTTTTTCCCTTAACTGATCAACTGCCGGGGGATTAACTGCCCAGATTAATTTTTGCTCATTAGCGAAGCCTTCAGGCTGGCCCCAAGCTTCTCCTCCAGCAGTTTCCCACCCCAGGCTGGGGGAATTTCCCTCCCCGCATCCCCGGGATGGGAGCGAGGACGGGCAAAGCCGCCCCGCTCCGAGCCCCGGCCCTCGCTGCCCCGGGCGCGCGGGAACGGCTGCTTTACATTAATTAATTAATTAATTTATTTATTTATTTACATTAATTGATATATTATCCGGGCGCGCGGGAACGGCTGCTTTACATTAATTGATTTATTTATTTATTCGGTATTCGGGGCAGGGTCACTGCGATGGGTGCCATCCCCGGGGGGAGCCGCGGGGTGCGACACGAGGCCGCGGCTCCCGGTGGGCCGGGCCGGGCCGGTCCCGGTCCCTGTCCCTGTCCCTGTCCCCCTGTTCATCTCCCTGTTCATCCCACCGCTCATCCCCCTGTTCGCTCCCGTTCGCTCCCCGCTCCCGGCCCCGCGCGGTCTGTTCATCCCACTGTTCATCCCACTGTTCGTTCCCGTTCGCTCCCCGCTCCGGCCCCGCGCGGTCCCGGCGCCGCCGTTCATTCACGGCCACGCCGGGGCGGGAGCGGGGCGGGGCCCGCGCCGAGCGCCGGCCAATGGGAGGCGGTGGCACCTCGCGTCACGCGGCCGCGGGCCAATGGGAGCGCGCCGGGCCTGAACTTTTGCCACGGCGGACAAGTTGATACATCGCGGGGGTGTGTCCGGCGCGCGGCCCGCGGGGGGGGCGCGTTAACCCCCGCGCTGCCGTGACCTACTTTCACCGGCGGCGGCGGCGGCCCCGGGAGCCGCGCACGGACCCGCCGGACCGGGGCCGCGCCCTGCGATGCGGACGAGGGACGCGCTGACAACCGGCCTGCGCTGCGGGCTCTGCTGCTGCTTCTTCGCCCTTCTGATTTAATTTTTTTCCCCCTTTTTTTAATAATTTTTTTTTTTTACTTTTTTTTTTTTTCTTAATACTATTTTTGGCTGAAGGGATCCGACGCCTCCGAGCGGCCCCCGGCGCCGGTTCCCCGCCGGGCGGCACCCCCGCGCCGGGCGCGCTTCCCCGCTCCTCCCCACCTTGTATGGTGGAGCGGCCGCGGGGCGCAGCCGAGCGCTGCCCCGGGCTCCCCCCGGCCCTCGCCCCCGCC
>NW_024369929.1:16534557-16578415 GCF_014805655.1 Passer montanus
GGGAGCGGCCCCCGCGGCGCCGTCTATGCCCGCGCCGCCCCGCCGCCCCCCCCATGGTGCGGCCCCGCCGCGGGCCGTCCGAGATCCGCTGGGCAGCAGCGCCGCGGGGAGTCCGGGCTGCTCCGGGGCTGCGATGAGATAGAGCCGGCGGCGGAGCGAGGAGCCCCGCGGAGGAGGGCGGGGGGCGGCGGAGAGCGACGCGACCCCCGGCCGCCCGCGGGTCGTATGTTCAGGTCCAAACGCTCAGGGCTGGTGCGGCGACTTTGGAGGAGCCGCGTCATTCCGGACAGGGACGGCGGAGATGGGAGCGCCAGGAGCGGCCACGACCTCGGAGCCACCGGCAGCTGCAAGATCGCGGAGAAAAGCCCCTCGGTGGAGCTCCGCGCGGTAGCGCGCAGCCTGCTGCTGCGGGAGCCGGAGGAGCGGCGCGGGGCGGCGGGCGAGGCGGCGCCGCGCGGGGACCCCATGGCGGATCGGGGCCGGGAGGCGCGGGCGCGGCTGCTGCTGCTGGAGCAGGAGCTGAAGGCCGTCACCTACTCGCTGCTGAAGCGGCTGAAGGAGCGCTCGCTGGACAGCCTGCTGGAGGCGGTGGAGTCCCGCGGGGGGATGCCCGGCGGCTGCGTCCTGGTGGCCCGCACCGAGGTGCGCCTGGGGGGCCTGGCGGCGCCCCCGCACCTCCTCCTGGGCAAGCTGTTCCGCTGGCCCGACCTGCAGCACCCCGCCGAGCTGAAGCCCCTCTGCGAGTGCCAGAGCTTCGGCGTCGCCGACGGACCCACGGTCTGCTGCAACCCCTACCACTTCAGCCGCCTCTGTGGGCCAGGTGAGCCGCGGCGAGCCGGGTCCGTGCCCCCCTCCCCGCCGCAAACACGCACCGATTTGGGGGTTCGGGCTTTGTGACCCCGTGCTGGGTGTATCCGAGCCCTCGTGGGCAGCGCTGCCCCGGGCCCGCGGGGATGCCCGGGGGGACGCGCCCGCTCCGGGGTCCCCGCCGGGCATCCCCCCTCTCTCGGAGCCAGCGCTTCCAGTTGTGCGTAAAAAGCCCTTTCTCTTTATTGGTTTTTTCCCCTTCCCGCGGAGTTTCCCCGCTCTCCGGGAGCCGGACGGGCGATAATCGGCGGCTCCATCCCGCTGGCGCCAGCCTGGCTCGCTCGTATCGGAGCCGGGCGGTCACCGCCGCCGGCTTAAAGCCGCAGGCGCTTCGGGGGGGCTGCGGGGATGTCCCCGCCGCGGGGATCCCCGGACCCGCGGGGGCTCCTGCAATTCTCCAGGGTTTTTTTTTTTTCTTTTTTTTTTTTCTTTTTTTTTTTTTTAATTTTTTTTTTGGGGTTTTTAATCGTGCGCAGAGATGAGCGTTTTCAAGGCGTGGGTTTGGGCATGCTGAGGGTTTTTTGTTTCTTTCAGCAGTACTCGATCGTGTGTCCATGTCAGCAGGGCATGGTTGCATGGAGCAGAGACGTGTTGAAATTTGAGGTGCAGAAATGGAAATAATAGGCTGCACAAAAACTGTAATGAAAATGGACAGCTGGATTCCCACTGCCAGAGGGCAGGGTTAGATGGGATATTGGGAAGGAATTCTTCCCTGGGAGGGTAGTGGAGCCCTGGCACAGGGTTCCCAGAGAAGCTGGGTGCCCCTGAATCCCTGGGACTGACCCAGGTCAGGTTGTCCTGGGAGGGTAGTGGAGCCCTGGCACAGGGTGCCCAGAGAAGCTGGGGCTGCCCCTGAATCCCTGGGACTGACCCAGGCCAGGTTGGATGGGACTTGGAGCAGCCTGGGACAGTGGAAGGTGTCACTCCCAATGGCAGAGCTGGAACGAGATGATTTTTAAGGTCCCTTCCCACCCAAACCATCCTATGATTCTATGCTGACTGTCCCTCTTTTTGGCAAGAACTCTGATTTTATTATTTCTGTTGCAATCTGGGCTCCTGCCTCACTTTGCATCACTTCTTTCAAAGAAACTTCTCTTCTGGGCGTGCTTCTCCCCAAGGTCGCTAGAGGCTGGAGGCAGCTTTTTTACTCCAGTTGGAGTTGAGCTGCGTTTTTAGGAACGGGGCATTTCTTTCATGAAACGGGAGAAGTTTCCCAGTGCCTTTCCCGCAGCCGTGGTGGCTTTCCCAGCGGTGAGCGGCTGCCAGCCCTCACTGGGAGTAGTAGAAAGCAGAGCTGTTATCAAGTGGCTCCTTATCACCTTGATAACGGGTGACTGTGCCAGGACCCACCCGCGCCGGCTGGGCGCTGGTAACAGGAGCCGGGAGAAGGCCTTGATGCCCTTTTTCCACAAGTGGCTCCCTGCAGGGATCATCCTCTTGGTGTTTCCCACCCCATTTGCCGTGGGGTGTGAAAGTTCTGGGGTGCTTCCAACGAGTCCCTGGTGACAGCAGGTCTGGAGTGGGACCAGCACAGCCACGTCCTGCTGTTACCTCCACATGGGGACAGCAGCACCTTTATTTTTTTTTATATTTTGGGATCTGTAAGCACCCTGTGAGAAAAGCACCCTTAGGAGGAGTGGGGAAGCTTTTCTGAGAAGCAGTAGATGACCCCAGAGCTGTCACACGGGGGATGCTGAGGTGCTTTTTGGGGAGCCCAGCCGGGCTGAGCTGCAGTTCTGGCTGGGTGCTCTCAGGTCCGGGTGGGGGCTGAGGAGCACTCCCGTGTTTCCCTGCTCTGGGGCTGGTGTGGTGCCACTGGTGGACTTCATAGAGCAATTTCTCACTGGAGTCGGTGCCTGCTGAACGCTGATACAGCCCAGCAGGCTGCACACTCAGTTTTGGCAAGTTACCATTGAAGAAACATCACTGTCATACTATGAAAAAGGCAAAGAAACCCTTGTAATCAGGGCGTGGAGTTTCCCCGTGGTGTTGACCCTTCTAGGAACAGTGAGACCTGGTTGAATGACCTGGTCCAGCAAAGCACCTCTGAGCGCTTGCTGGACATGGAGCACAGGACTGCTCAGTGCTGCTGCTCAGAGCTGAGCTCAGGAGCAATGTGGGATGGATTCAGGATCAGGGTCACTGCTCCTGAGCCACAAAGTGCCGAGGCCTTTTGGGATGGACTGAAGTTACTGGGATGGCTTGGTGCCTGAAGCCAGCCAGGGGTGCCAGCCCTGTGTGCCAAGAGGAGCCTTCTCATCACCCAGTCCTTCTTCTCAGTGCTTGGGAAGTGTTTGGGGAGCCCTGTGTGTTGTAAGGTTGTCTCCCAGTGGAGGAGCCTTCTCATCACCCAGTCCTTCTCAGTGCTTGGGAAGTGTTTGGGGAACCCTGTGTGTTGTAAGGTTGTCTCCCAGTGCAGATGACGGAAATGGGGCTCCTGGGGAGCAGTTTGATGTTTTGTGTGACTCAGTCTGTGGGTGTCCAGGCACAGATGTGGGGCGCAGGAGTGCAGCATTTTCAGTAGCCAAGCCCCCTTTGAAAGTTCAAGGTGGAACTCCCATTGTTCAAAAATTAGGGAAACCTTGGTCTCCAGTTGCTTCCAAGTGTTTTGTTTTCCACTGGGTGTTTATAACCTTGGAAGAGTTCCTACCCCAAAAGAGAAAGCGAGAGGGGTTGTTGATAAACCGAAGACAGCACTAACCTGAAGTTTTGTTTTTCCAGAGTCTCCACCACCTCCCTACTCTCGGCTGTCTCCTAATGACGAGCAAAAGCCACTGGGTACGTGTTTTGTCTCTTTTGATCTCTGGGGAGCTCTTTCATGGTGCAGCCCTGGTGCTGGTTCTGAGGCAGCCCTACCTGGCACGCCAGGCAAAAGCCAACAAGTCGGGGTTTTATGGCTGCTCATTATTTCTGAGCAAGCATCAGCTGACGGATTTTAAGAAGTAAATGGATGCCAGTTTATCCTACCAAATTACCGTGTAGACACATGCATATTTTCCAAAATAATATGAAGCTCTATTTTTAATGAAGGCGTAATGAAAGGTTACCAGACGTCATGTTTTGTCTGCGTGTGTAATCTGCGGGAGTGGGAGCTCCTGGGTGCCATTTCCATACGGGCCAGGCTGTGCTGCTCCATGGAGGAACCAGCTATTACCCTTCCTCTGCTCCTTACAAAGAGATGGAAAGCCTTTGGAACTCGGAGCTGTGTCATTTCTGAGCGGGGTGTCACTTTTCCTGGGGAGTTGTAAAAGGTTTTCCAAGCAGAGTGGGTGAGAGCAGCTTTGGGCTGGCCAGGCTGGGTGTGGAGTGCAGGATGCTGGGTGCTGGCAGCCTTGGATCCTGCTCCTGTGTGCTGCACGTGGGCCTGGAGATGTTTTGAGCTGGCATCGCTGCATCCTCGCCATCCTGCTTCTTGTGCAATTAAATGGGAAGCAGAGACCTGGGAGCATGGGAGGGAAGGGAGGAATCCCACATCCCTCTTGGATTTCTTGCTGGGATCAGTGCAGCTGGAGCCTTTCTCCCTTTATCCCGTGCTCAGTGATTTACCGGCGTTAATGACCAGGGGGAGCTGCTTTTGCTGCCATGGGGCAGGGACAGGGAGCAGACCAACGGGGTTTGGCAGGGATAGGAGGGGACAGCAGTGCCTGCCTGTCCCACCCAGCCCCGGGGGAAGGCAGGAGCTGCCCCTGCCAAGGTGAGCCCCTGCCCTGCCAGGCCTGGGAGCAGCTCAGCCATGTGTGCACCCCGTGCCCGGCGCCTTCATCGCCACAGGGCTGTGACCAGAGCAGCCTGCAAGGCCAACTTGGCTGCTGGTGGCTTTTTTTTCTTTTTTTTTTGTTAGGTATGGAGGCAAAAAAGAGGAGTTGTCCCTCCCTGCACTCCCCCTTCCAAGTTAATTCCTTTTAGAAACTGCTTGTGCTGCAGGGAGAGATGATAGTGGGCGACACGTGACTTTATTAAAACAACAGCCAGGGGTTGAAATTTGCTTCACTGGCTTGTTTGATTGGAAAAATAATAGTTAATCTGTGAGCAAACAGTTGAGCACTTAATTAGAGGGGTGTAAGCAAGAGAGAATAACAAAGACTCTTAACTTGTTAAAACAAAGTTTCCTTCGCTTCAGCAAAGAGGAAGGAAGGAAGCAAGAATAAACAGCTTCAAGAATTTTAATGGTGATAATTAAGTATAGTAACTCTGACTTGTTTAGAGGCTTAATGTAACTTTATCCAGTAAGCACCAAGTTCCTACTTGTTTGATCAACTTAACTGGAGTTATTTTTGTGGTCGAGGCAATTCAAACTTTGCATTTGCGTGGTGGAGCTACAAAGTTAATGGCTGCTTTCTGGCTCTGAGGAGAGTTTCTCTTGGGGAGGTGGTGGGAAGCCCAGCAGCCACGGGTGCTCACGTAGTGCTGGCAAACGCAGCAGGACTAAAAGTGCTTTTTTTTCCCTTTTTTTCCCCTCAGATCTATCAGATTCCACGTTGTCTTACACTGAAACAGAGGCTACAAACTCTCCCAACGTCACGCCCGGAGATTTCTCAGGTTGGCAGCTGTTGGTGCCTTTCCCTGCCGTGGGGGGCTGGTGGTGGGGTGGGACACCAGGAGGGGATGGGATCCTGATCCTGCTCCTGGTTTGTGCTCTGGGTGTGAAGAGAAGGACAAAAAGAACAGTTATTTGAGTTGTTTTTTTCACAGAAGTCTGTGCTCTGCATGTTGAGATAAGATGCTGTTTGTGGGGTGAGCAGGGACGTGTGGAGGTGACCACAGGGCCACGGTGTCCTGTGTGGAGGCCCCAGCATGGATCCCAGGCTGCGGGGCCATGGCTGCTGTGGGGCCGTGTCTGGGCTCTCCCCATTTCCATGCAGGGCCGTTCAGAGCTGCTGTGGGGCCATGGCTGCTGTGGGGCTGGGCCTGGGCTCTCCCCATTGCCATGGCAGGGCTGTTAGGGCTGCTGTGGGGCCATGGCTGCTGTGGGGCTGGGCTCTGGACCCTCCCCATTTCCATGGCAGGGCTGTTCAGAGCTGCTGTGGGGCTGGGCCTGGGCTCTCCCCATTGCCATGGCAGAGCACTGGGGCTGTTCAGAGCTGCTGTGGGGCCGTGTCTGGGCTCTCCCCATTGCCATGGCAGGGCAGCAGGGCCGTTCAGAGCTGCTGTGGGGCCGTGTCTGGGCTCTCCCCATTGCCATGGCAGGGCTGTTAGGGCTTCCTTGGGGCCATGGCTGCTGTGGGGCTGGGCCTGGGCTCTCCCCATTGCCATGGCAGGGCAGCAGGGCCCTTCCAGAGCTGCTGCTCTGGGAGGTTCTTGCCGGGACCGTCGGGCTGGTGTTACCTGTTGGGCCCTGGCCCCAGGCTGCAGTCCCTGCTTTCATGAGCAGGCTCCCAGCTACGGAGCCATTGAAGATCCTGAACAAAGCTCGGCTTAATTAGGTCCTGGTTTTTGCTCTGCCCCACCCTGCAACCTTTCATTCGCTTAATGGGGCTCTGCAGGGCCGGGGGTGGTTTTGCCTGACAGCAGGAGAGCTGGGGCTGTCCTTCCCACATCTCTGTCCTTGGTCTCACCCCAGCTGGGGGCTGACCGTGGGACAGGACGGGCCTGGCTGTAGGACCAGGTTTAATTTCTTTGCCTGGTTCATGGTCTGAGGGCTGGGATGAAGGCAGACAAACGTGGGTTTTGGTGGAGCCCCACATGCCTCCTTCAGCAGCTTGGACACCTCTGAGGCTCCTGGCTGGATTGCTGGGCATGGGGATGGGATCTGCTGCTCACCTGGGGGATGCTGTGAGTCCAGGGGGTGCTGGAGGGGACCTTGGGGGTACTGGTCCCTTGGCTGTGGCGTTTCTCTTCATTTTCTTTCCTTGCAAGAGTTCATGATCAGTTTGGTGAGAAGTTTAGTGATACTTGGGCTTTCCTCAGGATGTTTAGGCTGATCCCAATACTGGTCCCTTGGCTGTGGCGTTTCTCTTCATTTTCTTTCCTTGCAAGAGGAAGGATCAGTTTGGTGAGAAGTTTAGTGAGACTTGGGCTTTCCTCTGGATGTTTAGGCTGATCCCAGCCCCAGAGGGTGTTCAAACAGCACGGGGTCTGTATCCTGACACGGTGGCACATTTCCCTGTGGGGATTTTCCCTTCTCCTTGTCCTTTCAGGTGTCCCTGTGGTGGCCCAGGGGCTTTTATTGTGCTGCCAAGTGTCCAGGGCAGGGGAACAATTGATTGCAGGACTGGGATAATTGAGCCTTGTGCTTTAATAAATATATCTTTGCAGTTCCTAACAAACAGTCCTAGGGCTGCATGCACATCCCTAAAGCTCCCCGTGCCCGTGGCTTTTGTTCTAACTTGATAATTGGCATTAATTACAGCAGCCAAGTTGGAAAAGCGGGGTTCCTGACGGTGTAATGGTTTAGCTTCCCTCATGGCTCAGTCTTTATGGGACATCTGGTGGGTTTGCTGGAAAGAAGAGAGATTTTAACTTTTCCTTGAACAATATAATGATAACATGTGACCAAGATTGTGCTGAAACCAGATCCCTCCTCTCCCCTGTGCTGTTTCCAATGGTGTAACTTTTAATAAGAGTCTGGGGCTGGGTGATTTATTTTTCCCCAGTGCTCACGATTGCTGAAAGAGGATAAGAGCCCTGCTGAAGTTAACCCATACATGTCATCACGGGGAAGTACAAGGGAAAAACCCACTTAGGCTCCAGTCTACCTGCCACATTTCAGTTTGTTTATTCTCTATTTCAACTCATTTAGTAGCTCTGCTTGAAGTGTAGGTCTGTGGGAGTGATACACAAAGCACGTGGTCCTCCCTGCCTCCTCTTGTGTACTCAGTGTGCATTTAACTTGTCTTCCAAAAATAAGTACATTTTGGATCTAGCATCAAGCCACTGCTATTTATTCCAGCTTTGATCATCAAAAAGGCTTTTCCTACTAAAGCCACAAAATTCAATTTTGTGTAACAAAGAGAGCTATTCTTCTCCTATTTCTCCTTTACTTGATGAACTTCTAAACAGGAGGTTTTAGCATGAAGGCAAAAGATGATCTCTGTCATATGTATTAGTTTAAAAAAATAACCCTTTTTTTTTTGAAGTAGAACCTTCTATGGCTAACATATTGCCCTTAAAAAGAGGGAAATTGTTGAGAGAAGTGGCAGGCTCACTGTGAAGTTCAGAGGAACAGTTAGCACTAACGGGGAGCACAAGCTGTGGGTGGTTGGGTGGATGTGACCTGGATCCATGGATGATACCCCAGAGCCCTCTTCATCTCCTGTTCACAGCATTTAGGTCTTGGAACAAAGTTGTTTGTGCAAGGGTCAGTGTCCAGCCACAGCTTTTCCCTAGGAATGGGAAGAGGGGGTGCTCCTGCTTTCCCAGTGAGGTGCAATGCCTGGGAAGGTCTGGGTTGGTGGGAAAAGGTGCTTGGAGGTGTCTGACCCTGCAGGTTCCTCCTCCTGAGCTCAGGCAGTGCCACATTCAGCACAAACAGGAGCTCCATCTTTTCCTGCTTACATTCACTCCTGCCTGGGGAGCAGAGCTGAGCAGAACTGCTGTTTGGGGGCTGTGTTTTAAGCCCAGGTGGGTCCCTGGCCTGGGCTGAGCCTGTCTGTCCCCCGGGAGCCAGCAGAGCCTTGGCCAGTCCTGGCGTCCCCGCGGCTGCCGGCCGGGGCTGGGGAAATACCAGGGAAAGGGCAAAATCCAGCAAGGCAGGAACAAAAGCTCGGCCTCGTGACTCATAATTGGTGGAACATTTGTAGTAATTTTTTTTTTTCCCCTTCCCCTCAGACTTGGCTCCTCCAGCACATGCCAAGAAGCTGCTGTACCCGTTAGACTTGCCAGGCGTGTGGAGGGCTGAGCCTCTCTGCAGGGATGGGGTGGGATGGGATGGAGCAGCTGCCGTGGGCTTTGGGATTGCCTGCCTTTTTTTTTTTTCCCCTTCCCCTCAGACTTGGCTCCTCCAGCACATGCCAAGAAGCTGCTGTACCCGTTAGACTTGCCAGGCGTGTGGAGGGCTGAGCCTCTCTGCAGGGATGGGATGGGATGGAGCAGCTGCCATGGGCTTTGGGATTGCCTGCCTTCCTCTGAGTCCCACAGGCTCTCCCTCACTGGCCCTGGGAAGGACTTTTTCTTAAAACCCATGGAATAGCCCCATTCCTGTTGAAAAAGCACCGTGATGAGCGTTGGGCAAACTTCTTATTAGTGGTGGCTTTAAATAGGGGAGGGCAGGTGGGAGAGCAAGAGGTGGCCTTGCATCTTTAGGTCTCTGTGCTGACTTGACCATCCCCAGGGAAGGTGCTGATTGTTTTTTCCAAAAATAGTTATTTGGGGTTTTTTTAAACTTTGAAATCACTTTCCATGTGTTAAAACTCTCCAAGAGTTTCAGCTCTGGTGAACCCATGTGTAGCTGAAAATGTGCAACCTAAAGAAGAAATGTTGAATTGGTGCTTTGTTGGAGGAGGGATGAGTTCTGTCCGTGCTCCAGAGCAGCAGGAAGGTGTTTTCCACCTGGGAGTGGAAGCATGGATCTGAATTTATTCCCAGCAGCTCTGCTGATGTCCAGAAGGTGCTGAGCTCCACATGGAGATGAGCTGTGCTTGGTGACTGATGATGGTGGGGGAAAGCTGAGAATTAACAGAGAGAAAAAACAGAGACTGAATGGGCAGGAGCTTATTTAAATTATTTCTGATTTTTTTTTTCTTTTTGACATGGGAAGTTTTTGCAGGGCAGTGGTGGGGCTGGGAGCATTGGATTTGGGGAGCAGGGTCTCTGTACCATCAAATGGAGAAAGAAGGCAGGAGCATCCATCCCAGCTGGTGACTCAGCCCTGCTGAGGTGATGCCATGGCTCCAGGAGAGAGCCAGAGGGTTTTTTCTGCTTCCAGCAATATTTAGGATGAACTTAAGGAAGCATATTTTAAAACCCACTGAATGGAGAAAGTGAACGTCTCCCTTCCTCTCCCCCCCAGAAATAACAGGCTGCAGGATTTATGCTAACAAGGAAATTTATGAAGATCCTGTGTGTTAGGAGTAGGAAAAAAAAAAAAAAAGCCCATTAAATCTGTCAGGCGGATGTGTGTGGCAACTGGGCAAACATTGCCCTTTCCGGGCTGGGGGAGAGGTTCTGGAATTACCTGTTAATAGAAAAAAAGGGTATTTTTGTCAGTAATAGGACAGCAGTTTCTTCTGGGGGGAAAAGCTGGGTTTTGAGGACAGGCTCTGGCTTTGCTGTGTCAGTGACAGGTCTGGGCTGGGGGCTGGGTCTGACCCAGCACCACCCTGGAGCCTTTTCATCCCTTCTCCCCTCCCTTCCTGCAGAAAGAAATCCTTTAAAAAAGACACAACGTATCTGTGCATCCAGTTTAATCACAGACAGATGTTTGTTTGGGCCAGTAATGGTTTTGGTTTCTTTTTTTTCTTTCCTATTTAACTGTAGGTTTGCTGGCTTGTCTTCCCCTGTGCAGTCTAGAACAATCAGGGTTTGGCTAAAAACCTCTCCTGGTCGGAGGAACGAGCCTGTTGCCAAGAGCTACTTCTTTGATGCAAAAAAATACATCCTGGAGGTGCTTTGTCAGATGTTTTTATATTAAACAGCTTTCCTCCATAGTTTCACTTTGCCAACGGGAAATAAAGTGCATCTATTTTCCAGTGTGCTTCAGAGAGGAATTCTCTGCTCGCTGTGGAGGCTTTTCCCACTTGGCTGTGGATGCTGGAACCCCCATGGGAGAGCTGGGGTGACTGGGAGAGCCTCAGAGCAGCACCCTGCCCTCCCTGGGCTTTGCTCCTGTGCAGCTTCTGGCCCTGCCTGGGGCTGCCACCAAAGGCAGCCTCTCCAGCTGTGGGGTGAATCATGGATTAATCCCTGGAAGAGAAGGTGGGGAAGCTCTGGGAGCTGCTCCCTGGGCTTTCAGGGCTGTCCCTTTCACAGAGGTGCAGGTGTGCTCCTTTGTTTTACATAAAGGTGTCTGTCTGGGGTGGTGATGAACCCCTGGAGCCAGGGGATTTATGGAGGGCAGGGGGATTTTCCACATCCCGTTTGTGCTTGCCATGGTGGGGGGCTCCTGGAGTTCTGCCATGCCTTTGGAGCAGAAGGTGAAGGGATCATTGATTCTGGAGCCAGCTGGGCTCCTCATTGTGTCCAAATCCTGTTGGTAGCAGTGCTTCATCCATCAGCAGAGAGTATTCCACCTGGGAAAATCATAAGTAGATGAAGAAGTTGTTCAGAGCATTGAGCAAGCAGCAAGAATTTTTTTTTAAGTTAGACGACTTGCCAATGGAAGAGAAGCACCCTAGGTCAAAGCTCTAGGGAGAAATTTCCTCCATGTGGTTGTTTTTTCCATGAAAACCCTGTGGGATAACTCATGTTGGGCCACCAAACAGGAGCTGGAGCACTGAGCTGTACCTGAGCTGGTGGGTGGCCATGCCTTGGTGGCAGTGGACCTTGGTGGTGCCACCTGTACCCGTGTCTTGTGTGGAGAGGTGGCTCCATCCGTGCAGAGCATGGGGCTCTGGCAGTGCCTGTGCAGCTGTGGAGGTGTTCCTCAAGCCAGAGACAGCTGTTTGTATAAAATAGGTTTGTAGGGCAGGGCTCTTGGTCGTGGGATTAGTGCAGGGCTCAGCCAGGACAGTGATGTGGGATGGGGAAATTAATTTCATACAGGCTGAGGAATGTGCTGGAGGTGGGAAGGGATGGTTTTTGCTGAGGGTCTCCTGAAGAGGAACCTCAGGGTTCCTCTGAGGTTTTGCATCCTGTGCAGCAAGGAGCAGCAGCCTCCCAAACAGCCTGACAGGAGGGCAGGTGTCTGCTGGACTGGAGGTGGAGAATGTCCCTTTGCTGCTAAAACCACCCAACAGCCTCACTTAGAAATGAGGACAGTCAGAGCTGTCCCTAAACAATCTGGGCAGCTGGAGTTGGGCTTTGTTCAGAAGAAGGAAGGGGAAAATCCAAACTGGCTGCCAGAGCCTGGGGATCATCTGCCTGGAGTGGCACAGGCTGCACAAGAGTGGAAGAAGGTTGGTTTTGCCAATATTGGTAAAACCCTGTGCCTGATGCAGAGATTAAAGCTGCTCTGCAGATGATGCCTCTGTATTTGTGTGTACACACAGAGCCCCAAAGGAGAATTTTCCATCAGGGATCCAGGCAGGATGATGCCCTGAAGTGAAGGTTCCATGGGCAGTATTTGGGGAGCATGGTTCTCTTGGAGGCAAGACTCTGAAGTTGCTTTTTCTCCCTCTGTTACCTAGGACTGGGATGGATTTTCACAGCTAGCCTGGATGTTTTCAACCTACAAGTTCTTGGAGAAAGTACAAGACCCAGATAAAATATGTTTTTGTCTGTGGTTCATTGAGCAGTTATGATGTTTGGCCTTGAATCACAGAATAATCACATCCCTCACTTCTCCGAGCACCTAGGCATCACTCTTTTAAAAAAGAAACATCAGGAAGTAAGCAAGTTACTTAAAAGTAAATTAGTTTAATCTTTGTAGCCTAAACATTACATTCTTGCACCCTATTAGGGGTTGGATACGACTTTCTAGGTAGTAAAAGTTCCTTTGATGTAGCTCTGGTTGTGTCCTTTAAGCAGCATGGATCCGATGGATCCGGCTTTGTTTGAACTTTCCTTTTTCCCTGTGCCTGTGTTTTGCTTTTTAAAGGGATTTGCTGAATACTGGACACAGTGTATTTATGACCTTTGAAAACGGTGAATGTTTTGAAGGAGGAATTTTGGCTTCTTACAGGGGACCTGTAGAGAGAGGCTTGTGTTCGCAGTCCCAGTAATAGATTTTTCTGTGGCACTTTGATGAGTGAGAGGTGTTTATAGGCTTGATTCATAACTGAGTTACCAAGGTTTTCCACGGAAATAACTTATTAAATGTGTGGCGCTCACCGGAGCCATTGAAGTCTGGAGATTTGCTCTTCATCAAAGGCACCTCCTTCCCCGGGCTCCAAGGCCTAACTCAGCATTTTACCTCTGGAGGATGCTCAGACCCAAGTGGGCTGTGTGGTGTGGGAGCTCGAGCTGGCTTTTAGTAAGAAACTTTTAAAAAAAAAAAGGCAAACTTGAAGGAGGAGGGGGAAAAAAAACCCTCAGAAAAAACATCCCCCCTGTTGTTGGGAGCTGCTGATGGCTAAACCTGGTTTTCTGGAACACTGCTTGTTTGTGTGGATTTTGCTGCTCTGCTCCACAGCTGAAAAGTCCATCCCTTCAGTGCTGCTGAGGGCTTTGAAGTGTCCTGAGCCCCTGGAAGCTCAGGTTCAGTTTACTGGCAAAGGAGACTCAGCTCTTTGTGCTTCCCAAGAGCCTGGGGCTGTGATTCCCAGCTCTGCCCCGTGTCCTGCAGAGTGCCCCAGGTCCTGCTCCTGGCTGCTGGTGCAGGGGGAGACATTGGCTCACTGAGGTCCCACCTGGCTCCTGGGGATTTGGGTTTGTCCCAGCCCTTGCTCTGCCCCTGCTCTGTGCCTTGCACTTGGCTGATTTATGAAATCCTGGTTTGGGTTGGGAGGGAGATGAGAGCTCATCCTGTTCACCATGGCAGGAACACCTCCCACCATCCCAGGCTGCTCCTGGTCCAGCCTGGCCTTGGACACTTCCAGGGATCCAGGGGCAGCCACAGCTGCTCTGGGAAACTGTGCCAGGGTCTCCCCACCTTGTCAAAAGTCCTTCTGCAGGTTTTTTGTAGCCCCAGAAAATGGGTGTTCAGCTGGAGAAAAGCATCACCCCAGGGCAGAGTGCTGGGAGAGTGGAGAGTGCAGCACTGGGGTCTGGGCTTGGGGTGCTCAGGACTGTTGGATTCCTGTTTGGGTGTGTTTTTTTCTGTAAGAACAAAAACATTTCACATGGAAATGCCTGTCTTGGCTGACCTCTGGCAGGGCTGCTAATGCTGACTGGTAATGGCCTTTGCAGCTCCTGGGGCTGGAGCAGGGATCAAACAGCTCTGGCCTGGAAGTGCTGGACTGTGCTGCTGTCCCGTCCCACCACCCCTTTCCCAGAGAAGCTCCTCCTTCAGGGAGAAGCTGGTTCCTCATCCCAGGGTTTGGATATGGGGAAAAAACCACCAGCATCAGAGGGTATAAACAGAATTAAGCCCAAAGCTCCTCTCCTGCCCCAGCATCTCCTTGATCAGCCCCACACTCCAGGTCTCCCCCTCTTTTTTCTTCTTGTATTTTCCTAATTTTATTGTTTAAATGGATAAGAGTTGCCTCTGATGCCCAGGCCTGAAAACCCTCACAAAACACAGCCTGTCCCTGCCTCCCCACAGGGATGCAGTCTCTGCCAGGGATCAGGCTCAGGCTGGGATGCTGCTCCCTGCCCTCAGCATTTTGCTTTTCAGGTTATAAAAGCCCATGTATGAAACCTGCCAAAAAGTCAAATTCCCAACAGTGCAAGAGAGAGGGATGTGTGGAGAGTTTGTTTTCCCTTCACAGCAGTTGTGTGCTCCTGGGGGATGCAGGTCTTTGCTGAGGGTTCAAGGAGCCCACGTGCTCCTGTCCTGCAGCATCCCCCACCCACTCCCAGTGCATTCCCAGAGCAAAAGCTGGGCCAAAGCCATCCCTCCCTTCCCAGTGGCAGTTCATGGAAGTGCCCTGGTGTCACATTTGCTGTCCCAGCTGGACACTGATGCTCTGCTGGCTCCACTGCAGCTTGGCCATGTCCCCACCTGGGCTTGGAAGAGCTGCCCTCCCCTTCCTGCTCCTGTGTTTGGTTTATGGCTTTGGAGATGTTCCTCCTCCTAAGTGCTTGTGGCAGAAGGATCAGGCTGTCCCTTCCTCCAGGCTGGAGAAGTTGGAGTCTTGCAGCTGCTGCAGGGGCATCTCTTGATGCCAGGGGCAGGATTTCTCACAGTGGCTCCACGGAAGGGTGGGAGACACAACTGTGTTGGTTTTATCTGTGTATTCCATGAGCAGGAGCAGAACCTGCCAGCAGAAAGGCTATTTTTCAGCTCTTTCCATTTATTAAGGTCTCATTTGCTAAGATTTTTCCATGAGAGAAGCCAAAGAATGTTAAAGACTTGGAAAAAAAAAAAGTGCCAGCTGCTTTGTGCTTTCACACCGAGTGATGCAAAGTTGTCTGTTGAATCAAGGACAAAGGTACCTCAGGAGCTGCAGGTGGTGGGTGATGAGTGCTGGGTGAGGCCCTGGCACAGGCTGCCCAGAGAAACTGTGCCTGCCCCATCCCTGGAAGTGCTGCATTGGGCTTGGAGCAGCCTGGTGTCATGGAAAGTGGGACGAGATGAGCCCTTCCAACCCATTCTGTTTCTCTGATGAGGTTTTTAGAGTTACCCCTCTGTCTGCAGAGGCTCCTGCTGGGATGGACGTGCTGTGCAGAGCACATCCCTTTTCTTGCCTTTGCTCTTTCTTCTCCCCTCCTGGCTGCTCCAAAGCCTGTTCCTGTTCCTGAGCGTGGAGCTCACACAAGGCCCCGTTTGTGCGAGCCCGGCCGGGAAAAGCCAAGTTTGTCCAGGGGGAAGAATGAGGCACTTGATTCATCCCCCCTGCGTCAGGCTGTGGGGTCTGGGAGCATCCCTGTCCTGCACAGGAAGGCAAACACGGGCTCTGCTGGCTGGGAACTCCCAAGGTTCTGCTTTCCCTTAGTCCTGAATAAATGTTGCTCCTTTGGAAGCAATGCTGCATCTTGCCCTCAGCTCTGTGGCAAACACAGTCATTGGGTCCTGATTTTTTGCCTGTCTTTTAATTTTTTTTTTAAATTTGTTGTTCTTTAAATGCTACAGTGAGAGCTGTAGGTAAAAATGAGCTATAAGTATTTTTTTTTTCAGCATTCCTCTTAAAATCCAGAGGAGTAGTGATATAACCCAACAGGAGCTCTCAGCCTGGAAGTGTTTAAGGCCAGCTTGGATGGAGCTCTGAGCAACCTGGTGTGGTGGGAGGTGTCCCTGCCCGTGGAAGGGGGTGGAACAGGATGATCTTAAAGGTCTCTTCCAACCCAAACCATTCCATGGTTATATGATCCAAAGCTTTGCCAAGTCTCACAGCAAACAGTCACTGGTGCTTATAAAAAGCTCAGGCTCCAAGGTTAGATCTGGTTGGGTCTGTCTGGTGCAGCAGCTCGGGGTATCCAGCTGTGCAGAGAAGGGGCAGATGTGAAAATGGGCAGTTCAGTGCCTCAGACCCAATCCCTCCCTGGGAACTGTGTCTGCAGCTGCCCCTGAGGGCTCGGGCTGCTCTAATCACTGTCAAACTGAATCCAGCAGGTTTTGGTTTTGGCCTGCTCTGGAGAACTTTCTGCTGAGGTTTTATGAAGCCCTGGAAACACTGTTGTGTTTCCAGAGAGGCTGTGGGTGCCTGGCTGGGTGCAGAGCAGTCCTTGGTGGCATGGCCAGGGCTCAGCTTCCCTCAAGTCTTGTGGAGTTGCTTTCTGAGATCCGCAAAAAAACCCCCAACAGAACACAAAAAAAACCCCAACAAAACTTTATGAATCGACCAGGAAGCCAGTAAAAATTAGTAGTAACAAGCTGATTTCAATAGGAATGGGTTTGCTGCTCTGCTGGCTGCCAACCATTTATGAGACTGGCCGGGTGCCGGGTCCAGCGCCGCATCCCTCACCCTCCTGCTGCTGGAAATCATTTGTGACTCCAAAAAAATAAATAACACTATTGTGGAGCTCGTTTTATGGCTGGGGCCTGAGCTGGGTGGCAGCTCTGCAGTTTGCAAGCCCTGCCTGGGGGCTCCCCGCTCCAGCTCAGGTGGGTTCCTGTGGGTTTGCAGGGGGCAGGTGAGGACGTGGGTGGGAGTTGCATCCATGGCATGTTGGATCTGTTCCTGGGGAAGAGCTGGGTCAGTGTGGCTGTGCCAGTTCAGGGGTGTTGGATGCTGTTGGGTGTTGTGCCAGCAGAGGTTTAGGATGGATATTTGGGAAAATTTTACCCCACAAAGGCTGTCCAGCCCTGGCACATGGAGTCACCATGCCTGAAGGGATGCAAAAGCCATGTGGCTGTGGCACCTGGGGACAAGTAGAGTGGTTGGAGCTGCTGATCTTAGAGGGCTTTCCCAGCCTTACCCATTGTGGGATTGCTCCTGTCTCTGGTGGGGACATCCCAGCCCCCCAAACCCCTGGGTGGTGTTCCAGGAGCCAGGAGCTGGCTTGTGTGGAGGACCAGACCCAGAACGGGCCCGTGTCTGCTTTGGCTCATCTTTAAATGAATGCCACAGGGATAGGGATGCAAAAGCCATGTGGCTGTGGCACCTGGGGACAAGTAGAGTGGTTGGAGCTGCTGATCTTAGAGGGCTTTCCCAGCCTTACCCATTGTGGGATTGCACCTGTCTCTCTCTGGTGGGGACATCCCAGCCCCCCAAACCCCTGGGTGGTGTTCCAGGAGCCAGGAGCTGGCTTGTGTGGAGGACCAGACCCAGAACGGGCCCGTGTCTGCTTTGGCTCATCTTTAAATGAATGCCACAGGGGTTTCCAGCATGGGAATTTGTCTGACTCTTCCATTTGCACTGGGCCTGTTCAGTGCTTGCACAAAGGGATGTGTGTGACTGCGGGGACTTCCACCCCCAGCAGAACAAGGAAATGCCTGGCAGAATACAAACCAAGGTAAAGATCCCGTGGGTACAGGGAGCTGCTCTTCCCCCATTGCTGAGTTATTTGAATGGAAGGGAAATGTCAGCAGAATTATGTTTAAAAAAAAAAAAAAAGTCACTCATTTCACAGGTTACACACTAGGAGCACACTGGGCAGCTTCTTCATCACTGGAACAAGAAAATTGGAGTCATTCTTTATTCCCCAGTAATTACAGCCACATATTTTGAAATCTCCGTGTCTTTTCCATGTTGAATCGCCAGTGCAGACCTTCAGAGCAGGATTGAATTCAGCTGTGCTTGAAAGGGTCGGTCATTTGAGACTTCCAACATTAAAAGATCTTTGCAAATTAGTTTTGCTCTTGCCATGCTGAATTTGTTTGTGTAGAAAACCTCAGTAGATTTGGTATGTGCCTGTCTTTGAAGGGCTCTGCTTCAAAGGCTGCAGCTCTGGGTGTTTTATGTGCTGAGCCCTGCAGTCCCCCGAGCTCTGCTGCCTCGCTGGGAAGTGTCAGCTCATGTTAAACCTGCAGGAAGGAAAAGCTGAGCGTGGCTTTTCAAAGCTTTCAAGGAAACTGGATGCCCAGGGCTTATTCCTGTAGGAAATGGGTGCTGGAGCTGCATGTGCTGCTGTGTGTCATTGGTACAGCCCCAAGGATGGTTTTCTCCATGGTCCTTCCCTGTGAGGAAGTGAGAGGAAAAAGGGTGAGAGGAAACCTGTGTGTGCTTGGAGAATTGGGAATGGTTGGTCCCAGAAAACTCAGCTGAGAACTTGGCAGTGAGAACCAAGCACAAGAGACTGAGTTGGGCTATAGCTAGTATTCAAACAAAGGTGAACAGTAAAAATAATATTGTGGAGTTTCTTGATTCTTGGCTTGAAATGGGGTTTTTTTCCCAAAGAAATTGAATCTCAAAAGGGAAAATGGGAGAAGAACCAAGAACAAGAGACTGGGTTGGACTATAGCTAGTATTCAAACAAAGGTGAACAGTAAAAATAATATTGTGGAGTTTCTTGATTCTTGGCTTGAAAACTGGGGGGTTTTTTCCAAAGAAATTGAATCTCAGAAGGGAATAGGGGAGAACCTACCTGTCTCACATCCTGGATTGTGCATGTTTGGATCAGGTCTGTCACCAAACATGTTTTGTTGGAGTGGGGCTGGAGCCCTTTCTCTTCCAGCCTGGTGTATCCATGCACATCCCAGCGGGCTGCACTGTGGAACCGATCATTTTAAAACACAGAAACAGTGGAAAAAAACCCATAAAACAGAAGGTGCTGATGGAAGGGCTGTCCCAGAGAGGGGCTGTCTGTGCCCAGACCAAGCTGTGGAAGGGTTTTGTGAGTGCATTGTCCACTGTGGGAGCCCTGGGCTGCAGGGAAGGAGCTGCCCTGGCTGGGTACGTGCAGTAGAATCAATCCAGGTTTAAATGAGGACAAAGCCAGCAGCAGCAGAGCATTGCTGGGAGCCAGCAGATAATCCCAGCTCAGCCTCGGGCTGGATGGCCGGCGCTGCCTCGCAGAAAGCGCCGCTTTCTCTGCTCTTCCCCCTTTCCTCCCTCTCATTGAGATTTCGACACAATATTATTTTAATCCCCATCCTCTGGCCCCTCCCCGTGCCCTTCCCTGCAGGCTCTCTCCCCCCATGCAGGCTGCAGAGGCTCTCAATGAGAACCAGCTGCCTCCCAAAGCCGTTCCCCCGCAGCGGGGCCGGGGCGAAGCTGGCACCGCCTGGGTCGTGGCTGCCTGCCTCTCCCCCAGCCCCCAGAGCTTTTCCTCCTGGCTCTGTGCTCCCTCAGTGGTGTTTGTACTCCTGGGATTTGGGGCTGCCTTTGGAGCCATCCCACCCTGGAGCATTGTGGGGTGGGGCACAGGGAGCACCGGGGTTTGGGGTGTGCCGTGGCCCTGCCACCTCCAGCCATCACGGCTTGGATTAGAGGTTGTTAAATTTTGGCTTTATTTGTTTCTCGAGCTCTTCTGTGGGTCGGGCTGCCTCGGTGCACGTCCCTGGGGCTGAGTGTTTGGTGTGTGAGCACAGAAGCATCCCCTGGGATTTGGAGTTGTGTTCTCCACCCTGTTCAAACACCCAGGAAGGTTTTAGGGATTCAGGGGGTGCTTCCAAGGCAGGCAGGTGACTGAAATTGGTTCAGGCATTAATAACTCACTAGTGCCAGCTGCAGTGGGTACCAAACTCCTCACAACCAGCCTTCAGTAGCCCAGGAGAGTGGTGAGGGTGGGCACAGGATGGTTTAACAGAGAAGGGGCATTTCTGCAGTGCCTGGGTGAATGCAGCCACCCGAGGGAAACAGCACAGGCTTATCTTGGAGCTTCTACTCCTTATTTCTCCTTTGTAGTTGTGCTTAATGCTTGTGACACATGAAGGAACTGAAGCAGTGTGTGGGGTGCATGAAGAGCAGGCAGCAGAAATGTTTCTCCAAGTGCTGTGTCTTTATCCTGGGTTGGTGGTGGCACAGGGGTGAGACTCTGGCTCCTGCTGAGCGGTGCGGTTGCACACACTGCAGGTTTGGTGGTCTCCAGACTACAAAGGCAACAGTGAGTGCTGAATGCAGATCCACTCCCAGAATGGGAGCATCAGCTTGGATTGATTCCCTGAGCTGTGATGCAGCAGACTGTGATGCAGAAAGAAATTCTCACCAATTCAGCATTTCACAGCTTCCAAAACAGAGTTTTTCTGACTAACTCAACCCAGCAGGTCCGTGAGAAAGGGGGAATGAGAAAACCCTTCCCTCCACATGCCAGAATTCCAGCGTGGCCCTTGGAGAGCTGTGGCCATCTCTGCCTTCCCCAGGTGCCACCCAGGCTGGTGGCACTGCCAGAGCCAGGGGAACTCGAGGCTGGCTCTGTGGAAATGCAGCGACTGCAGCGCTCCCAGAGCGGTGCCTCTCTGTTCCAGCGAGGCCGTGGGTGTTTATTTGAGGGAAGAGCAGCTCAGCCAAACATCCTGCTTTTAAACTCGCCCCTGCAGCCCTCGGAAAGATGCCTGCAGCTCTGTTTGTGTGCAGCCTCCAAGTGCTGGGCTCTGGGCACGGATGGGATTTGCAGGGAGGGTTTAGGAGCAGCCTCCCTTGTTCTGGGGTTTGTGCTGCAGTGGAAGCTGGGATTTCCTCACCATGGCACTGGAGTAGCACACTTCCACCAAGATATCCAGTGTCTGGCAGGGAGCTGGATGTCCTGCAGGGCTCTGAAAATCCCCCTCCCCAAGTGAGGTGTTGGAGCCCTGAGTTTTGAGTCAAAATAAAAATCAGTCGGAACTGCCAAGTTTGGTGGGGGGAGGTCTTGGTTTTGGGTCAAAACCACAGTGGTTTTTTCCCCCCCTTGTTTCAATCCCAAGCACAGCCCTGCCAGAAACTTGGCTCAGCTTCCCCAGCAGAATTAGGGATGTATTTGTGTTTCGGGGTTTGTCAGGAAACCTGAAACCAGGTGAGTTTGGCCAAGGCCAGGCTCTGGCTGGGACAGGGCTGCGAGAGGAGCAGGACAGGGATGTGCCTCAGGGAGGGCACAAGCAGGACTTATTTTTGTAGACATTTCATAGCAACAGGGCTAAAATAGAGTCGTTGCTCTGCCTTCTCCATTGCATTGAAAGGAGACCCTTTTTCTGCTGAGCAGAGCCCCTGTGGTGGCTGCAGTGGGGCTCTGGGTTGGTCCTTCAAGCTGCAGGAGAAGTTTGTGGCAGCTCTTAGTTTCAGCCATTGGTTCTGAAATAATGGACTCATGAATAAGAGTTTTAACTTCACCCTGCCCTGCACAGCACTGTGCTTTTCCAGCCCCTGACATCCTTCAGTTTTGTAGGTGTAGCTTAATGCCACCACTTATACATCAATTCTGTGTCTGCAGGTAGAACACACCAATGTATTTATTCTCACAATCCATTTCCAGCTCCATTTCCTATCCAGAGTCATCCAGGCAATGACATTCCCTTAGTGGGATGTTGCTTTTGTATGTGATTAAAGAGCTAATAATGTTTTGGACCATTTTGATGGTGTTTGGGTAGCAATTCTTGCACTTAATCTCAGAATAATACAATGTCCCTGTCTGAGATGGTTTTTTTAGATACTTAACTGCAGCCAGCAGTGAGAAGAGCCATTTGAAGGGCACAATTCATCTTCTCTCTACTGAACAGGGCAGAAAAGTTGTGCCCCCATCATTCCCTGCAGGTTGGAGGGTCTGGGCTTGTTCACATGGATTTGGAATGCTGTGATTTATCCTCAGATCAGCTGAGCCAGCAGAGAGGATTTGGGTGGTTGCGAGGCACAGGAAAAGAAAAGAAAAATCACTATTTTTAAGAGGGAACTGTAGGATGTTGGCCACTGGAACAACCAGCAAAGTCCTCCGTGACTTCCACCAGCACCATCTCTGCTCCGTGGCAGGTTGGGAGCGTGATGTCATGGGCAGAAAATAGCCCCTGTTGTTATCAGAGTAAAAGTTGAATTTCTTGTAATCCCTTCCAGCCCTCCCTCAGCAGGAACCTGTGAGCACACCCCCAGCCCCTTCCTGATTGTTTTTCCAGCCCCATTACACAACAGAGCATTTGTTTGGATTTGCAAATTGGTCCCGAGCAGTGTCAATAGCTGGAGATACACACAGAGGGGAACGGGCTTTATTTGGGTTTTAGGGCCTTGGGAGTGCAGGGTGCCAAAATAAATAGGGAGTTTTATCCTGGGCCGTGTTAGCCAAACAGCCCTGGGAGCTCCTGGGGAGAGGTTCAGTGGAGAGCAGCAGGGATGGAACCACCAGGGATCCCGAGCAGGGCTCGCCACTCATGAATGTCCCCTTGAGCCTGGGCTGTTGTTTTTATTCCTTAATGATGGATTTACAAGGAAAGAAGGACATCAGGGTCGGCAGCAGCGTGCTGGGTGACTGAGCCCAGTTATCTTCTGGCTTTGGAAACCACACCACGTTTTGTTTATCGAGCTCTGTCACGGGAGAAATTCAGATTTTTGTTCCTCTGCTACTGCTGTGTTGTTCTGCAGGAAAAACCTCGCCAGCACTTCCACTCTTAATTGGCTCGTGGCAGGTTTATCCCCATTTTTCCTGGATGTCTCTGCAGTTCCTCGAAGCTTTGTGGCAGAGCTGGGAGAGGCCAGGTCGGAGCTTCCTTGCATTGCTGGGCTGGAGCGTTGGGCTTGGTGGTTTCATGAGTTGTACCTTCCTAAAAAGCTCGAGGACTTCAGGTTTTCCTCTTCCTGGGGCTGTTTGAGGCCCTGGTGGTGGAGCCTTGCTCTGTGTCCCCATGAGCAATTCTGACTTGGTCACTGACAGCACCCTGCAACAGCCTGAGAGCTGCTAAAAAAGACAATTTCAACACCCAGGCCAATTTCTGTTGATTTTCAGCTGTCTAAATACAACTACGGTGAAGTCAGTGGAGTTACTTTGAATTTCTGGTCAATATTTAGAGCAGAACCTGACTGTGCCCATGTGCAGCATGGGAGGATTTATTTGTAAAAAAAAAAAAAAGGAAAATATGACGGGGCTTGGAGAATAAATGGGGGGTGGAGAATAAGGCTCAGGCTCCCTTGTTCTTCCTGACTTTTTACCATCCGGAAAGAACTTTCCCTTTGGAAAGCAGGTTGCCTCAAGTGGCCCTGGTGGCTTGCTGAGGGCACTGGGTTATGACAATAAATAAAAGCCAACGGCGCTTCTAGAAATGTGAGGAATGTGAAAATGTTTAAATGATTTAGTACCAGAAAACTTTATTTAAACATTTAATCGCAGAACACCCTTTCATCTTTAAAACATCAGTGTTTGAACTCCCATCCAAGTTTTTTCCAGGCTTTCTATGTACTTCATCATATACAACAGCAAGCTGTGCTCTGCAAAGAGAATAAACTTCCAGTTCCCTGATTCCGTTTGTTGTTGTTGCCTCAAACGCACCTAAATTACAGTAGAGAAGCTGTTTTGGGGAAAAACTCCTAAACATGTTACTTCCTATGTTAAATAAGGTCTCGTTTCTTTGAAGAATTGGAGCTGGTGAGTGCTGTGTCCAAGCAAATCCCACAGAGCTGCACGGTTTCCCTGTGGAAACCAGCCTGGATACAGATGTGTCCGTCAGCACATGGGGACTTTTTCCCAGTGCAAGGCAATATTCACCTCTGGGAAGTTTATCTCCCCAAAAAGCACCACGAGAGAGGCTGGCATGGGTGGGTGCCACTGGTTTGGACTGGTGAGGGATGCAGCAGTTTGGTTTTGACTTCAAACCTTCCACAGGCAGCGGAAAAAAAAAAAAATCATTTCATTCTTAAAACGGATGAGCATTAGTGGATTGTTTTTGAATTACATAATTCTGGAGTGTAAGAGCTGTGCTTTGAAGAGGAAAAACCTCAGGGCTCCATGCACACCACCACCCACTAGCCATCAATCCCTGATTGTTTTCAAAGGCAGCCAGGCTGAAGTCACCCCGTAGCAATGACTCAGTGCACGTAACCACGCTCCCTTTTGGGGTGAGCCCAGGGGATCAGCTTAGTAATGATTTTCCTGGGATTGTGACCTCAGGGCCCCTTGGGTGCAGCATTAGCATTGGAAATGTCCCTGTTTGTGTTCCTGAGCGTGCACGGCCAGGGCCTGCCGTGCTCCGCTGGGGAGATTTATGCTTCCTAAGTACATTGTAAAAGTTTTATAAAGTAGCTTAAATATTTACACAATAAGCATTTAAGGAAACAGTTATGCCTCTAAAGGAGCTCCTGATCCTTTGGGTCCATCAGACCATGGACATGAGGGTTTTTTAACTGTCTGACCTCCAGGAATTGCTTTTTTTTTCCACCTAACTGGTTTTAAGCAGGCAAACAAATGGAAACTCATACACAGGAACCTATAAATAATGTTAATGACCTGGCTTGTGTCCTCAAAAGCCAGGAAATTTAGGAACACGCCGGCGAGCTGGCCCTTTGCTCACTGAAGGGTGGAAGGCATAGCTGGGAGGATTCTTCCCAGTGTCCCACCTAGCCCTGCCCTCTGGCACTGGGAGCCATTCCCTGTGTCCTGTCCCTCCAGGCCTTGTCCCAGTCCCTCTCCAGCTCTCCTGGAGCCCCTTTAGGCTCTGGAAGGGCTCTGAGCTCTCCTGGAGCCTTCTCTTCTCCAGGGGAACATTCCCAGCTCTCCCAGCCTGGCTCCAGAGGGGCTCCAGCCCTTGGAGCATCTCCATGGCCTCCTCTGGAATTGCTCCAGCAGCTCCATGTCCTTCTTTGCCATGCACTTCCCCCAGCACAACCATCTTGCTTCTGCTCCCAAATTTCCTCTTGCAAGGCCCCAGCAGTGCTGTATCTCCAGGGAGCTCCGAGGGGCCCCTGCAGCCCCCTTTTATTCCTTGCTTCATCCAGGCTGTGAAATTGCCTGGAATTCCCCCCTCAGGAGCTGCTCCATCCCGCTGTAGGGGTGGGATCCTGCACTGCTTTGGCTGGGAAGGGACCTGTGAAGATCATCAATCCAACCCCCGTGGATGTGTTGAGGAAGGTGGGAAGGTCCAGCCCCTGGAGCTTTGCTCGGTCTGCTTGAGGAGAGCATCCCAGAGCCCTTGGGTGACCTCTCCCTGTCGTTCCAGGCCAGCAGGGAGTGGGGACCCCCTTGGCTGGGTGGGTGCAGTGCTGCCCTCCCCAGCAGCACCCACTCCCCTTCCCCTGTGCTTCCTGAGGCACTCGGGGTTGGGTTTTTTTCCTCCTGCTCGCACGGCAAACGGATGTTTAGATCCGAAAGGAAATGGGATTGCTGTTTGCTCGGCTCCTCCTGGAGCAAACAGCCCTTCAAAATAACTCCAGTGGCGTAAGTGCCAGGAAAAACAGCGAAGCCAAAACCTTGTAAGCAAATAATTGGCCTTTTTGTGAGAGGGCTCCTCTTCAGCTCCAAGTTTGCAGATCAGAGCTGCTCTTTTCACGTTTTGTTTTGAGGTTTTGCAATTCTTCTCAAAGCAAACAGATCCAGTATGTGCCAGATGGGTTGTACTGATCCCAGAGTGCTGCTTCCAGGTGATTCCCCTGGGACACGCAGAGCTCTTGGGTGGGAAGTTGGAGTTACTGGAGTTCTGGAGCTGAAATCTGGAGCCCGGGTGTTGGCCTGGAGGAGGTGGCCCCGAGCGGTGCCCCCAGGGTGTCCTGTCCCTGTCCCTGCTCCTGCAGGGATGGCTCCTGCAGGGCCCTTGGCCGGGGCTGTGGGAAGAGCTCGGCTTCCCCACGCAGCCCAGCCCAGCCTGCCTGAGTCACCCCGGGCAGGGAAAGGCTCAGCAGGTTGGGAAAACCAGCTGGAAACACCCTGCCTGCCCCAGGGCTCAGCTGTGCCCCAAAGCTGCACCCTCCAGGTGGGAAAACGACCACCCTGAAGCAGCCATCCCAGAGGAGAGCCCAGAGAGCTCCCAGGGTGGGCACTGTGCTCCCAGGGGTGTCTTTGGGGTGCACAGCCAGCAGCCCCATCCTGCCTCTCCTGGGGCACCCCAGGCTCGTGCAGGGGAGCAGGATGTGTTTAAAACACACCAAGTGATGAAGTGTCACCCAGGCTGAGCTGGTTCACAGCTCTGCAGCCATCTCATCCCGGGTTTCAGCTGCTCAGCTTCCAGGGAAAGGGGTGGAGCGGGGGCTGCAGCCTCCCTGGGGTGTCCTGAGCCCTCTGGCTCCGAGGGATTTGCAGCCACCATCACCCAGCAGCATCCAGGTGCTCCTGTGCTGGAAAACGCTGAGTTTTGCGGGGTTGGTAGATGTGACACAGAGGCAGCCTGTCCTGCTCCCTCTTCATCTCCCTGTGGAAAAACTCGTTTGAGTAACGACTGCAGACGCTGAGGTGACGAACAGGGGGAACAGGTACTTTTTTTAAACTTCATTTTATTTTTTCCTTTGGAAATGCAGCCTCTCACAGCCATGCTGTCACAGTTAAAATAAGGTTTAAATTACAGGGCTGGCTGTGGCTTTTTCCCTTTCTTTCAGAATTTTTGCCAACTTGCAATTTACTTAATGAAATCCTGCTATTTCGTTTAACGGGGATATTTTTTGCAGATGTTGATTTAACCCAGCTTTATAAAATATGTGAACTGTGCAGTTTCTTTCCTATTTTTAACAATTTAAAGATTCTAGTGCAGGACTTGACAGAGTTTATAACACCAATATCTGTTTGTACCATGTAGGAGTGGGGTTGGACAATGAGACTTCCACATCATGCACAGCCCCATCAGAAACAGTGTGAAATGCTGCAATAACAGGCAAAAATTAGCCAAAGTGGGAATTTGTGTGAGCTTTGTGAATGTATTTCTGGAAAAGTATCCAGCCCTGGTTTTACACCCAGTTATTCTTCAGGCTTCTTGCAGGGGGAGTCTCTAAATCCGTGTGGATTCTTTATATGTGTGATATATATGGAATGAGGAAAAAAAATGGGTCTGGTTTAGGCTGGTGACAAGCTGCCTCTTTAATGTGCAATGCCTGGTGTTTCCCCCAGTATTCCTCACTTTATTTTTTAGAGCGGATTTCCCCGGAGGGAGGGGAGGAATCTGGTGTTTCTCCTGCAGTGCTGAGCTGAGGGAGTGCAGTGTTGAACTCATTATCCCTGAGGATGCCTTCACGTGCTGCCTTAATCTCCCTGGCCTTGATGTACAGAGAGCCCGACCTGCTCCCCTTCCTCTCCTTCCCTTCTCCTCCCCCTGGGAAGGTCATTTATTTGGTGCTTCTTTTGCAGTGTCTGAGTTCAGCCTCTGCTTTCAGCCCCAAAACAGCTCGTGGAGGAGTTGCAGCCACAAACCCTGCATAGAGCAACCCTGAAAAGGTTATTTTTTTAGCCTGAAAATTCAGCTCCCAAGAAGGATGAGAGGTTGTCCTAGAAGGGTGGGAGAGTTTTTTAATCCAAGCAGTTCCACTGGCTTTGTCCTTGCTGTAACTCACAGCATGGAGGGACAGGACACAGGGAATGGCTTCCCACTGCCAGAAGGAAGGGATGGATGGGGTCTTGGGGAGAAATTCTTCTTGTCAGGGTGGGCAGGCCCTGGCACAGATTTCCCAGAGAAGCTGGGGCTGCCCCTGGATCCCTGGAAGTGTCCGTGGCCAGGCTGGATGGGGCTTGGAGCAGTCTGGGATGGTGGAAGGTGTCCCTGCCATGGCAGGGGGTGGAATGGGATGAGCTTAAAGGTCCCTTCCAACCCAAACAAGTCTGGGATTCTGTGATAACTCATTAATCCTTTTCTCCTAGAATATCCCAAGCAAAGCTGGAGTTGTCTGGGATTCATATTAGTGCAGCAGGGCAGGATGTATTCCATGGAGTTCTCTGTGTATTTTGGCATTTTCCTATTTCCCCTCCCCCCTTTTTTTTTTTTTAAAAGAAACTGTGGTTTGTAGAAATGAAAACAAGTCCTTCTTGGCCAGGGAGGGTAATTGGTGTGAGTCACCTCCAGTCTCCATGGGCAAGTACAGGGTGAGGAATGTGGGAGATGCCTCTGGGAGATGGGGACTCGAAGAGATCTGGGCTGCAGTGGCTCTTCAGTGTTGTGGGTTTCATGCAAATACACTGATTTTCATCCCCCACCCCTCCATCACACCACCTTTCTTGCTGTTTATCTGCACTCTAACAGGTTTTACAGCACTGTTCCAGGGAGTATAAAAATGTGACAGTTGGACTCAATGATTTTAGAGTTACAGCTGTAACAATTCTGCAATTCTAAGATTTGTTTGATCTTCAGGGATGGTCTTGCCCCAGGTTAGCAGAAGTGGGTGCTCTGTGCATGCACTCCTGAGCTGCTGGTTTGTGGATTTGGCAGAAGAAGGGCCCCTCCATGCACACAGGTGGCACAAGGGCTGTTTTCCATGGCACTCACGGTGCTGCAGATCCTCCTGGAGATGCCAGCATGGCATCCCCTGCTCCCCTGTGGATGTGAGGGACCAACCCTGGGGCTTCAATCCCGAGTTGCTGAAGTCATTGTTTAGTCTTGGCTTGAAGTGGGAGTGAGAGCCCGTGGATGCTGGCCACGAGCAGTTGTGAGTGGACCAGCTGCCTGCTTGGAGCGAGGGCTGGGGCGGCCCAGCACATGTTTACACACAATACATGGAGCAGCTATCGGAAAATCTGGCGTGTGTGGGTGCCCACGCAGCCCTGGGCACGTTGTAGGAGGGCAGGAGCCATCCCTGTGCTCCCTTCCTGGTGGGATTGCTGCACCAGGCCCTTCCAGGGCTGCTCACCCCAATCCCATCCCAGCGCTTCCAATCCTTCCATCAGGCAGGAGCCCGAGACCTCCCGTACAGGTTCAGCCTTTCAGCGTGACCAGCCTGGCCGGCACACCAGAGGGATTTGTTTCCTTGCAAAGGCCAGGCTGGCACCCCAAATCCTTTAATTCCCTGTAAAAGCCCAGCAGGTGGGGCACGAGCGGGGACTTGCAGGAGCCGTGGGCGAGTGACACGCGGTGGCAGCCCCGCGGCCCCGGCTCCCGGCTGGAGGTGCCTGTGCAGACAGAGAGGCTCGGGAGAGCTTTATCAGGAGCAGGATCTTGGGCTCTGGCCAGGGAGAACAAAGCCTGAGTTCCCATTCCTCTCGCAGCCCCTGTCTGCTTCCCATATATGTGAGGGCACTGGTACCGGGCTGGGGAAAAGAGCCTTTTTTTGGGGTTGCTGGGGAAGAATTGTCAGATGAGGGGAGGCTTCAGCTGGAGCCCTTTTGGAGAGAGGGTTGGGTTGGAATAGAGGACCCACAGCCTTTCTGGGGTCTGGGATGAACCCTCTGGCACAGGGCTGGGTTCAAAGGCAGAGTTTCTAAGCTGAGGTCTCATGTGTGCCCACACCAGACTCCACAGCCAGCCGGCCAAGGAGGAGCAAAGCAGTTCATTCCCAGTTTTATAGACAAAAATATTTGTTGGGCCGCTGCTTGTGGCCCCCTCGGGGAGCCTCCTTTGTCACAGGTTGTTTTCCAGGTCAGGGATGGTTTCCTAAAACTTTCTCAGTCCTTGATACTCGCAGTGGTGTTGGTGTGGAGCTGACAGACGCTCGGTCTGCCCTCTGTGGCTGCTGAGTAATCAGGGTGGCCTTGGGTTTTTCAGCCCATTTGCTGTTCCTCACGTCACCTCTGGAAGCCATCAGCTCCTTCTCAGAGTAAATCCCACAGAGGTGTGAGAGCAGGGAGAGGCTCTTGCTCCAAAGGGAATGGCTGGGGCTGGAGCAGAGTGCAGGATCTCAAAATACATCTGGTGGCAGTGTCTTGTTTGGTATTGCCTTAGTTTTCCTCCCAGGGAGGCAGCTCCACTCATTTCTGGTTAGGAAACTAAAATTCTGCTACAGCCACAGCCTGCTCAGGGTCTGGTGTCCTGTGTGAGCTCCAAAGCCCAAAGTTCCCATTTCCCTGGTGTTCTGGGAAGTGGATTTTCTGTGATCAGCTGGGACATGAGGAGGCCTCATGAGGGGGAAGCTGAGCATTCCCCTCTGGAAATGGCAAATTTGGGTTGTTCCTGGAGGGAGCTGAGCCGTAATTTGGGGTTGGGCTGTGCAAGGAGGTGGTGATGGGCCGCTTGGCCTTTGAAGGACAGGACAGCCTTCCTGGTTTGGAGGAGCTCAGTGCCCATGGATTATCCAACAGCTGGATATAAAAAGCATCCAATGCTGGCTCAGTGGTCCTGCTGCTGCTGGGGACACCCTGATGCTCTTGGGAAGTGTGGGAAATGAGGAGGCTCAAGCAGCATCTCTGCAGCCTCCTCATGACATCCTCACCAACTCGGCCTCTGGCTTCGAAACCATCTCCAGCACTCAGTGCCCCCTCCACCGTGGGACAGACCCCTTCCTTGGAGGTCTTTTCCATCGTTGAGGATTGAGAATTAGTGCTGGTGTGAACCAGCAGCCTTTGGTTTGGTGCAGCCAGAGCCTCTGGCCCGTCCCCCTCTGCTGAGGAGATTCCCAGGCTCGGCTCCAGCGCCCAACGTGCTCCCCGCGAGCAGCGCGATGGAGGCGGCAAGGGGTGTTATTCCTGTTTCTCTTCTGAGGGACCTACTAATTAGTTTCTGCTTTTAAAAGGCTTTGAAGCGCTCAGCCGAAACTTCTCTGGGAGTGAAAACTATGATTATTTATATTTATCCCCTTTCCCAGCGCCTCGGCCCCGCCGCGGGATGCGCCGCGGCTCCGGCCGCTGGGCGGATTACCCCGCTCCCCCAGGGGATGCTGGCAGCACCCACAGCTGCTCTGCCAAGCCAGAACGGCTCCCAAAGGCTGCTGAGAGCCCAGGAGATCCCATGTGGCCATCCCAGTGGGATTGCAGCCCCCGGATTGATGAGCAGTGGGGGAAGGAGCCTCGGACGTCACAGCCGTGGCTGGAAGGGAGCTCTGCCATCCTGTGATTTATGGGGTGATTTCTCCCAGATTCTCAGCGTTTTTCTCTGGGGAAATGCACCCACAGCTGCTCTGCCAAGCCAGAACGGCTCCCAAAGGCTGCTGAGAGCCCATGTGGCCATCCCAATCCCTGCCCATCCCGCTGGGATTGCAGCCCCCGGATTGATGAGCAGTGGGGGAAGGAGCCTCGGACGTCACAGCCGTGGCCGGAAGGGAGCTCTGCCATCCTGTGATTTATGGGGTGATTTCTCCCAGATTCTCAGCGTTTTTCAGGCTCTGGGGGAACAAAAAAGGGACTGCACACATGGTTGGGTGGAGGACCTGAAAATGTGTGAGTTCTCAGTGTAAAAGTGGAAAAAAAGGGGTTTTCCTCCCATTTTTGTCCTGGCTTCCCTCACCCTGCTGCAGAGGGCACTTCTGGGAATGAACCTTCTCCCCTGTGAGTTGAGCTGGGAGCTGGTGCCTTGCCAGGAGCAGGCAGCAACAAAAAAGGGACTGCACACATGGTTGGGTGGAGGACCTGAAAATGTGTGAGTTCTCAGTGTAAAAGTGGAAAAAAAGGGGTTTTCCTCCCATTTTTGTCTGGTTTCCCTCACCCAGTTGCACAGGGCACTTTTGGGAATGAACCTTCTCCCCTGTGAGTGGAGCTGGTGCCTTGCCAGGAGCAGGAAGAAGAAAAAGCCAATCCCAAGCAGACAACTCTAGGAAGATTTTCATCAAACCTCTGGATTTTACAGAAAATCAAACAGTGGAGACCTTCCCTTGCCCAACCTTTCCCCTGAGCTTTTCACCAGCTCGTTTTTCTCCCCATTTTCCAGCGGGTTGGGGCACAGGGGTGGATGCTCACGGCGATGCCAAGCACGACCCCGGGGTTGTGCTGGGTTTGGGTTTATCCAGGGCTGCTTTCCAAGAGGGAAGAGTGGCAGGCAGGCTGTGGTTGGTGACAGGTCTGATGCTCTCAGAAGTGGCAGCCAGCGTGGGCGCTGGCGTTCGGGGCTCCTTTTGAAGCTGTGTTTGCACTGTTGTGTTCCCTCGGACGTGCCAGGTGTAACGCAGGTACCCGGGCAGCTGGAAAAGCCACGGATGTGCCTGAAAGCTCTGAGCAACACAGGCTGAGGTTAACGGAGATTGTTGGACTCAAAACCATTTTGAAAACGTCACCTAAATCTCTGAAAACTTTGGCGTTTAGAAGGAACACATAAAAATGTCATGGGAAAATACCTGAGTTGGGTTTTTCCAGTTTTCACCCTTGGCTGAAAAACCTTTTCTAAAACAGGGGAGCTGGAGAGAAAAACAGTGCTAAAATACCTTAAAATCATGTTCTGGACTGTGGATTTAATGGCTGGGGAAGGTCCATTAGAAGCAAACTCCTTGAGTTTAGCTTAAAAATAAGCTAACTGATGATGACTTCCAAATTTCCGGGCAGAACTAAACATGGCATGTGTTTTGCTTTGAAGGATATAAAAAAAAATTAGCATGAGCTGATGATTTTGCAGAGTGGTTTCTTTTATGCAGAGAAAATTGTTTTCATCCTCATTCTTGGCATTGGCTCCTTGTCCTGTGTTGCTTTTGTTTCTTGGGCTGCCATGGAAATGTCCCCCTTTCCCCCCAGGCCTCTCCACACACCTCTTGCACCAGCTCTGGTGCTTGTCAGACCCTTTTTTTTGAACTAATTTAATTAATTAACCCAGCGCAAGTGTTCCTCGGAGTTAATCATCTCCTGGGTTAACAAATTAAATCTGCTGGAGGAGGAGGCTGGGGAGCAGCAGAGCTCTGCTCCAAGGGGAGGGCTGGAAGAGGAGGATGAGGATGAGGATGAGGATGAGGATGAGGTTGAGGATGAGGATGAGGATGAGGGGCATGGTGGTGGGGAGGGCTCTTCTCAGCTGTCTTCCCGTGGTTTTTGTGGGATAAAGGAGCTGAACTGGTGTCCATGGCTGCCCAGCAGCCACATGCAGCATGAGGAATGTGCCTTGTGAGGATGGAGGGGTTGGGACCCCGCAGTGGCACCAGATTAATGACAATAAAAAATCACATTCTTGGTTTATCGTTGAGACAGGAGCTGAATCCTTACATTCAGTGGAGTAACCCAGAAATCTGTGAGGGGGTTTGGTGCTGAGCAGCACAGGAAGGTGCTGGCTGTCCCTGTGGCTGCCCTTGGCCATCAGCTGGGCAGCTGCTGGCTGCTTCTCAGGGCCTCTGGGAACCAGGGAGAATCTTTTCTTGGTGAAAGCTGGGACAGAGAAGGATCCTCTGTTGTTGATGTGCTTTAAGGAAAACATCCAGGAGAAGAACCAGGGCTGCTCAACGTCCTGCTTGCACCCACCTGCCTTTTCCTCTCAGCAGCTTCCCTGGAGAACCCAAGGAGCAGTTCCCCAAGGATGGGGACTGAACTTTGCTGTCCTCACCAGGATTTTCACCTGCAGAAGCTCCTGCCCAGCCTGCTGTGTCTGCTCCCTGCTGGGATTGGGATGTTGCCCTCAGTACACACAGTGTGCCCAGCACTGGGGCTCTGCCCTGCTGGGGCCAAGGCAGGCTCACCAAGGCCTGGAGGTGCCCTCAGGGTGCCACCCACGGCTCCCCTGAGGACGGGCAGCCAGAAGGGGCTGGTTTGTGTCCCCTGAGGGGCCCCCGTGCTGGGGACAGCTCTCAGCCTCTCCCCAGCCCAGGGGGCCATGCCAGGGTTGGTGCTGATGGCAGGGGGGCTCTGGGGGGCACAGTGATGCATTCCAGCTGAGACTTGTATGGCAGAGGTATTTTAAGTATATTGGCTTAAAGAAAATGGTTGTGAGCTTTGCTGGGGCAGATTGACAATTAATTTCTTTTCTTTTTTTTTCCTTTTTTTCCCTTTTTTTTTTTTTTTTTTGCAGGGCCATAAAAATTCCATTTCTGCTGTGGAAACTTTTAACCCCTTCCTTACCCTGTGCTTGTTTCCAGGGGTATTAATGGGGGATTATTTTAACTGATGGCTCCCCAGTGAACTGTTAATAGATTTTGGGGAAATGTGTGTGTTCTTTGTGCTGGGCTTTTTATCTGGACCATGTTCACAGTGACCTGTGTGTGGCTGTCACCTTCCTGCTTCCCTGCTCCTGTGTGTTGGGCAGTGTAAATACAGATCTGTGCTGTGGCAGGGGGGAGGAAAAAGACTGAGCATGGGTCTAATATTCCAAAAGTGGAGTAAAAGTGAAGGGAAAGGTGTTGAGGAAGGGTAACTGAGCTCTATGCCAGTGGAGTGTGAGGCTGCCCTGTGACACAGGAGTACAGGAGGGAGGGGCATGGGAATGGGGAGTGGGCTCTGTGGTGGGAGCACTTTTGAATATTCTGCTTCATTTCCAGGTTGCCCAGATGTGCATTCAAGTCCCCATCACATCTGGAGAGTGCAGTGATTTATTTTTCATGTGCGTGGTCCTTCCCTATGGGCACCTCTTCAGTGTGTTTTGAGAAGCTCTTCCTTGCAGCCATGTATTGAGGGGGCCATTTGACCTGCTGGGAGGAGGTTTGGTGGCTTTGGAAAAGCCAGAGAGTGAATCAGAGCCGTTTGTTTCATGTGCTTCGTGATCTGCCCATGTTTTCCACCCTGCTTTCAAGTGCAACATCAAGCAGTGGGACTGTGCAGCGTTTTGTTTTGGAAAAAAGCATCTTTCTTTTCTCTCTTAAAGCACTCCTTTGAACTTTACTGGCATAAAACGCTGTCAAATCACAAATAGTCTCAAACCTCAAGTTATTTTCTTTACCTCCACACTCTGCAGGGAGCGACAGCAGCAGTGCTGCTAACGCTGGCAGGATTTACAGTGTTTGCTCTCTGCATTTATTCCCAGACCCAGATTCCTTTTGCCTGAGCCACGCAGGAGCCTTTTCCCTTTAAATTCTGGGTTGGATTCTCCTATCTTGTTCCTTTATCTCTAATTGTTTGAATTCACTTTGGGGTCTGCTGCCATGGAGGAAGCAGCAGTGGAGGAGGGAGTAAACACCAGGCAGAGTTGCAGCCCCTCCATCTGATGGATGAAGGTGGCTTTGATGGAGGAGATAGCCCTGACGCCAGCCCCTCTGGAGCTGCTACAAGTTGTAGCTGCCTACAATGATAGTTGTTAAAAACCCCTCCTGTACCACTGCGGGACTCAAATATTTTCCTTTCTTCAAAAAGAACGCTAACAAGCCGGCCTCTGTTCCAGCAGAAGTGGGAGGGGGGGAAAAAAACAGAACAAAAAGTGGATTTTCTTGTCTGTGCATAAAGGGCAGCGTGGAAAAAAAGAGGAGGGAAAAGTGGAATATTTATTTAAAAGGCAGAGGAGGAGGTGGTGGTGCCGGCCGCCCCTGCTCTCTGCAGAGTGGTAGTGGCTAATAGCTGGAGGCGAAACTAATACTTGGCAGGGGATGAGACACAGCACAGGCCCCCCTGATTTGGGGGCTTGCTGAAGTGCTTGTTTTATGTCAGGCCTGCGGGATGAGTTCATCTTTGCAGGAATTGGTTGAGTGCACTGGGAGATAAAAGGAGGGAGAGGAGCCCACCGCAGCACGGGGAGCGCTGGGAGAGGGACCCTGCGACGGCTTCCTGCAGGCAGGGGCTGCTCACATGAGCCTTGAGCTGTCCCCTCCCAGGGGGCTAATTCCATGGGGGTTGCTTTTTTATGGATTTTAAAGACTTTCCTCTCCCTTGGCCAGAAGAAGTGGGTTGAAAGGAAACTTCTCACTTCTTGAGGTGCAGTACCTGAAACTCATCATCGCCTGTTTGAAGGAGAGCAGGACTCCTCCAGGAGTGCTGAGAGCTGGCACTGCCAGGCAGGGGCTGTGGGGTGACAGAGATGAGGCAGGGGCTGCATTCATGGATGGATGGAGGGAGGTTCCTGCCATAAGTTGCATGGAAATGCTTTTAATAAATCTATTTCACATGCATGTGAAATGCATTCCTTCCCCTGTTGTCATGCATGATTTTGCTTAGATGTTTCCCAGTTCCTGGAAAGCAGAGATGGCACCAGGGCTGTTGGCACCTCCAGCAAAATATTTTTGTAGGATAAGGCACTGTTTTCCTCCACCTTTACTTTCCCCCCCTTGTATATTAATTTGCACTAAACCATGAGAAACTCCTATTTAAATGTTTATTGCTGACTGTTCCCCTGATTAATGGAGCTGCTGGGGACACTGGAGGTTTGAAGTTGTCCCATCCTTAATCTGTAGGGGAAATGCAGGGGCTGAGCAGTAGTTTCTCAAAAATGTAATAACAAAACCAACATAGCTAATGGGCATGGAGGGCTTTGAGGAGGTTGGGAGGTTAAACAGATGCAGAGCTCAGTAATTGCTACCAGCCTCCAGCCCCGGCACATGAAAGGCCCTGAGCTGGTGTGCAGCCCCCAGATCACTTGAGTGGGACAACAGCAAAGTTCAGTGTTTGGGGAGAGCTTTGGGAAGGCATTGGGAGCATCTGTAGGATGTCCCAGGGGAAAAGTGACTGTGGAAGCTGGATGCTGTGGAAGATGGATGGGCCTCTTAGCACCCTGGTTTAGTGGAAGTTGTCCCAGTTGATGGCAGGGGGATGGACTGAGATGGTGTCCCCCAAAATGTGACCTGTGGTGCTTGAAGGGGGAAAAACAGACATGGTTCCCCCAAAACTGTGATCTGTGGTCAGTGAAGGGGAAGAGACTGAGATGGTCCCCCCAAAATGTGGCCTGTGGTGCGTGAAGGGGGAAAAACTGACATGGTCCCCCCCAAATTGTGACCTGTGGTGGGTGAAGGGGAAGAGACTGAGATGGTTCCCCCAAAAATGTGACCTGTGGTGGGTGGAGGGGCTGCTTCAGGCTGATGAGCACTGCCCACAGCAAAGGGCATCCTGCTGCCTCCCCGCCTGCCCCGCCACCTCCTCCCCCACAGCCCTCCCCTTAAATTTGTATAGTTACAACTCCAGTTAAACTCCAACAAAGCCGCTTAATTCAAAGCTGGTTAATGGGGAGGGGAGCCCGGTCTCCTCCGGGGTAATTTGAGCCTGAAAAGAAGCGGGGCTGGAGGGCCGTGCCTGAAATCCGGTGTGTCAATGGGGGCTCTGGAGCAAAATAATGGCATCACCCCGCGGGCGAGTTAATGGGACATGATGGCACGGAGGCACCGGGGTCAGCAGGCCGCGGGCACGTGAGGGACTGTCAGGGAGCTTAATGCTGGCCCGGAGCAGAGCTCCTTGCTGGAAATTCCACGGCGGTTTTCCGTTAACCGGTGAGGTAGGAGCAGGAATGATGTTCAGCAAGTGGTTAATTCGCCCTCTTTGGGGCTCCTTCTTTTTCCTGTCTTCCTTCTGGAGAGATCATAAATTCTGGAGGCATCATAGATTAAACAGATTTCTGGCAGCCCGCGTCCCTCCCGTCTTCCCTGAGTGTAATTCCTAGAAAGAAGAGACGTCTCTCATTGTCTGGAGAGAGCTCCAGTGGGTTTTTAGAAGGACATGTATAGTTCATAGCAGCTACTCCCCCTTGGCATGAAACACTTCCTCAGATTTCATGTTCCCCGTGGGAACATCAGCGTCGCTGTCAGAGAATATTACACGGAGGAGACCCTGGCGGGTCACTCATCCAGGCACGTCCTGGACATCCCTGGGGTCAGCTGGGCACAAGTTGGGCTTGGAAGGTGGGGCTGCAGGAGCACAGGGGTGCTGGGGGGCCACCAGGCTCAGGATAGCAGGACAGTGTCCATGCCAGATCCAGTGGGAGGAATGCAGATATCCTGAGGACACGTGGGCCCAGCTGTGGATGCAGGGTTGGACATTAAATTGGAGAGGGAGATGTGCTGAGCTCATGGGAGATGGTGGGTGTCCTGTCTCCAGCCTGGGCTTGAGCTGCCAGTCTTGCTGGCATTTGATGTAATTGAAGACAGGATTTGGGCTGAGCGCAAGCTTTGGGTTGAAGATGGACTTTGGGTTGAGCACACATTTCAGGGTTGAGCACAAACTTTGGGTTAAACAGAACTTTGGAAGTGAACGCAAATTTTGGGTTAAATACAAGTTTGGGTTGAACACAAATATGGGGTTGAACACGAAGTTTGTTTTGAACGCAAGTTTTGGGTTGAACGCCATCTTTGGGTTGAACACAGATTTGGGAAGAGCATGAAATTTGTGTTGAACACAAGTTTTGGGTTGAGCACCGTCTTTGGGTTGAACATGAAGTTTGTGTTGGACGCAAGGGCTGGGTTGAGCACAAGTTCAAGCTCTCGCTGAGCAGAGCTGATGGGTGGGAGGAGCTGTTTCCCAGGCTCCAGCGCTGTGGTTTCCCAGGTGATCCCAGCACTCCTGACTCCCTCTCTGTCCCCACAGACGCTAGCACGTCGCCCGATGCCGTGAAGAGGAGCCATTGGTGCAACGTGGCCTACTGGGAGCACCGGACGCGCGTGGGCCGCCTCTACACAGTGTACGAACAGTCTGTCAGTATCTTCTACGACCTACCTCAAGGAAACGGCTTCTGCCTCGGACAGCTAAACCTGGACAACAGGAGCGAGACTGTGAGAAGGACTCGAAGTAAAATCGGCTACGGGATTTTACTGAGCAAGGAACCGGACGGGGTGTGGGCCTACAACCGCAGCGAGCATCCCATCTTCGTCAACTCCCCGACACTGGACATCCCCAACTGTAGGACTCTGATCGTGCGCAAGGTGATGCCGGGCTACTCCATCAAGGTGTTTGACTACGAGAAGTCCTGCCTGCTGCAGCACACGGCCGAGCTGGATTATGCAGACGGGCCCTACGACCCCAACAGCGTCCGGATCAGCTTCGCCAAGGGCTGGGGGCCCTGTTATTCCAGACAGTTCATCACGTCGTGTCCGTGTTGGCTGGAGATCTTACTCAGCAACAACCGGTAACAGTCAGCCTCCCACGAAAGGAAAGCAGCAACAGCAACAGCAAAACACACACACACAAAAAGAAAAAAAAAAGAAAAAAAAAAAAAGACACAGACTATCCCAAATATCATCTACCTAGATTTAATATAAAGTTTTATATATTATATGAAAATATATATTATACTTGTAATTATGGAGTCATTTTTACAATGTAATTATTTATGTATGGTGCAATGTGTATATGGACAAAAAACAGAAAATGCACTTTGGCTTATATAATTCTTTCAATACAGATTTTTAAAAAAAAGAAAAAAAAACAACAAAAATTATACAGCAAAAATAGGAGAAAGCCCTAATTTTGATGTATGGTTTTTTGAAATATTATTAATACCCAGACAAAAAGCTAATACCAGTCACTCATTGATAATAAAGTATTCGCATTATGGGGGGGGATTTGTCTTTTTTCTTCCCCCCCCAGCTGAAGTTGGCAGCAGGCAGGGGGGTTCGGGGGGCAGCTGCTGTCTCCCATCTCAGCCAGGACCCTGGAAAAGCAATAAATGAGTTGGAAGGCTGCAGCTGGCTCCAAGAGGAGGGTGAGCGAGGCAGGGAGCACTGGGAGGAGGTGAGAGGAAGATCTCTAGCTCTTCTCACTCAGGGCTGTCTGACCTCTGTGGTAACACAGAACATGGTGAGGATGAGGGTGGACATCCACGTTGTGCAGATTAATCATCAGCAGTGCTAATCAGTAGGTCTTGGAGAAAAGCAGAATATTGCATGGCCACAAAGCTGCCCAGCAGGACCAGTTTGGGTTTTTGGCCTTTCCCAGGGGTTGTCTGTGAGCCCTGCACGTCCCAGACGTGTTTGATGGTTGAGAAACAAATGGAGGTTTTGGACAACTCATGGTTGGGTGGATCCTCCACTGGAGCATGGCCTGGATTTTGGGAACGTCTCCAGTGCCTCGGAGGAGCCATGAGCAGCTTTGTCCTGTAGATCTCCCAGTGTGTCATCCAGGCAATAAATGATCCAGGAGTGTTTGGGAAGAATATATTTACTCTGAGGAGCAGCTGCAGCCAAAAAAATGTCCTGGTCAGATGTGCCTGTCTCGGCTGATTTACTCTGCCTGGAAATCCTGGATAAAATCAGCTCCTTTGCTCTGACTTGTGCTGGGCCTGGCAGGGGCAGGTTGGACACGGGCTTTGCTTGGTCAGGGAAGTTATTTATTGCCAGGGAGCAGCTCTGCCAAGTCCTGGAGTTCTGCTGCAATTCCAATCTCTGCCTTTGATTTCCATAAAACCCCAGCCTCTGGAGCCCAGTGACTGGGAAGCTTTCAAGGTTGCAGAGGATGTTTCTGTCACCTTCATATTTGCAGAGAAAAAGATGCAATGAGACCTTTAAAGAGTAAAATTTACCACTCAAAAGCCCTCCTGGTGCACGTCAGGGTCCTGCATTTTGGCACCTGGCCCTGATGTTCCTGCCACAGCCACGAGTGAGGATGGGGAATCACAGAATCGTGGAGTCCTGCAATGGTTTGGGTTGGAGGAGACCTGAAATCTCATCTTGTTGCACACCTTCCACCACCCCAGGGTGCTCCAAGCCCCGTCCAGCCTGGCCCTGGACACTTCCAGGGATGGAGGAAGGTGGGGGCTGCATCCCACAGGGGAACACAGGAACCTGGGTGGATGCTGGAGAGATCTGAGCAGGGAATGTTGCAATGACATTCCCGCAGTCGTTTTTCAAATTATAACCATATTTGATGTTTAATTGGGACCACATTGGTTGAATTCCTGCAGCATCAGTATTAATACTTGACATCATTAATTTTTGTTTGTGTTACAGCCATTCTTAGGGAACAGTGTCAAAACATGTCACTCTCATTTAAAGCAGCTTTCAAGAGCTTTGCAGGGGTTTTTTTATCCCTTTGGCTTAGGTTTGGTGGGTCCTGCCAAACTACCCACCTCTCTTGCTGTATCGCTTTCACACAGTCTATCAAGAGGCCATTTTTATGTTTTGGGGGCTTTTAAAAGAGATTTTTCTCAATACTGTCCTCATTTTACCTGGGAAGCACCAGCAAAAATTGCTTTCCCTTGTTTCCTTTTAATGTTCCCAGCATTTTCCACCACCACATTCACACCTTTGCTCCCTGTTCTCCTCATGCAGCAGTGCCACCATTTTCCACTTTCTACCCCCTTCATCCATAATTTTGGACAAAACAGCACCATGGATGGATTTGAGGGTTAAGTCTGGGCTTTCCCTTGTGCAATCCACTGATGGTGCTTAATTCTCCTTTTTTTCATTACTCATTCGCTTCCCCAGGAATAAATCTGGAGTTTTATTTCAGTTGACAGCGGGGCTTTAAAGGGAATAAAAAAGGATTTTATGGTGAGGCAACAAAATAAGACATCAAGTATCCTTTTCTGTGTCGTTTTGCCCCTTTAGTACCTTATAATCATTGAAAGTTAGAACTCTTCAGAGGAGCTTTAGGACTTCAAAGCCGTTGAGCTGCACACTGGACCCTCTCAGAGCTCAGCTGGAGCCTTCCCTGCAGCAGGCTTGGACCGGGAATTGTCCCCGGGGGTGGCTGTGGTGGAGGGCACCCCCGAGGGCAAAGAGGAGGTGATTCCTGCCAGGTTTGCAGGAGCAGCTGGGCACGGTTGGGGCTGGGAGAGGAGCTGATGGGATTCTGCTGTGCAGCTCCCACAGCTGCGCTGGCTGCCCCAGCCCTATAAAAGCAGGATGGTCACGGCTTTGTTCCTTTCTGAGCAGCCTCCTGAGCTTCTCTGAGTGGGATTTTCCTTTTTTCCTGCAGGAATTGTGTTCTCCTACCACCCAAGGTAAGTGGAATGTTCCCTGTTGTTGGGTCTGTGTGGTGCTGGAGCATTTTAAGGGTAGAAATTGAGGAGCCCCCTCACAGGAGGGTGCTGGCCCGTGCTTGGGCTGGTCTGTGGGCCTCTGTGGCACCTTTTGAGCTGGAGCTGCTCAGCTTTGTCTGAGGAGGCTCTTGGCTCACCGCTGTGGTTACGGATCACCAGGGGCTTGTTTTGGGCAGGGCCGTGGGGAAATGAGGGGTTTTTTTCCCTGCAGCAGCGCTGGAACACGCAGAGCCTCTGCTGTTGTGGTGCCCAGGCTGGGTGTGCAGCGCCCTCAGGCCCGGGCAGGGATCCCGGAGCAAACACAGCTTTGTCCTGGTGCTGAGGGGCCGGCTGGGCACTGCCCCGAGCCCCTCTGGTTTGAGGGTGAGAGGGGATGGTTTCATTGCAGGATGGGGCTGTTTGGGGTGGGTTTGGTGCCTCAGCGTGTGACTGTCACCCTCCAGGTGTCCTCAAGGCAGCGGCTGCTCAGGTGGAGCCGCCCCAGCGCAGCCCTGGCAGGGAGCAGTGGGCTCTCCATGCTGCAGCACAGCCTGGTGTGGGTGCCGTGCCTCCCCTGAGGGCTGGGGGGACAGGGACATGTTCTGAGCTGAAGCTTGAGCAGTGAAATTCACTGGACAGTTTTTCCTGTGAGTGCCAAGGCTTGGCTGGAGGCATCAGCTGGGTTCTCCTGGAGTTACAAGTGTGCCCCAAGTCCACTCCAGTGGAAGCCCTGAATTAGTAGTTCTCATATTGGACCTGAGTCCTTTCAGGCTTTGGTGTGTGGACTGTGTTTATTTGACAGGATCCTCTTAATTCAGCAATAATGGGTTTTAAAGTGTGCACTGGGCTGGGGAGGAGCAGCCAGTTGCTGCTGGTGGGTCCCAGAGGCTGCTGCTCCTCCTGTGAGCAGACATTCATCATCCCAGTCCTTGACTGCATTGCTGCTATGACTGAGAAATGCTTTTCAGCAGCCAGAATGGAAAAGAAATTATTGCTAAATTCATCCACTCTCAACTCTACTTAAAAAGAGAGGCTGAGACCCTTTGTGGCACAGGTCTAGCCACAGTTTTATGGGGGCTGCCAGTCTTTGGGCCATAATCCTCCTTCTCAGGGCTTTATCTCCACAGTGAAAGTGGAGGGGCTTGTTCAGTGCCTAATTCATAGCTGGAATTCAAATTCAGGGCTCTGTGTGGGCTACCAAGGGAAAAGACAAAAATCCCTGTTGGTGCAGAGAAGGGAGCTGAGGTTTGGTTTGGGGTGTGATGCTGCTTGGCTTCGTGGGCTGTGAGCGGTGGAAGGTCTCCAGCTCTTTGGGATGTGGGTTAATGCATTTAGCAGAGCTGCTCACACACAAACCTGTGCTTCCCAAAGCCCTGGGTGCTCCAGGCTGGGGCTCTGCCTGCTCTGGGGTGGCACTGATGTGGAGGAAGAGCTTTAACAGCTGCCAGGGTGGTGCTGGCTCAGAGGATGGAGCTGCTGGTGCCTCTCAGGGGTGTGGGGTGAGCCTCAGGAGCCAGAGGGGGGTTGTGGGGCTTTCTCTGACAAACACCAGGACAAAAAAAATCAAATGTTTCTCTGCTATCCATCCCATGCCTTATGGAGGGAGCTGGTGCAGGGCATGGCAGGGGGCTTGGGGGAGGCTGGTGGTGAATGTGCTGCTCCCTGGCTGGTTTAAGCTTGGCTTTGGAGGAAATGGGAGGTGGGAAATGCTGCAGAGCTGTGCTGGGGAGGTGCTGTACTTCCCCTCAGTGTGTCCTGAGCTTTGGGAGCAGGAGCTGCCTGGTGGGGAGAGCAGGATCTGCTCTTGTGAGTGTCCAGCAGACCTTCCTAGAAAGCAAAAATAAAGATTCACCTCCATCTGCCCTCAGCTGGGGTGGGCTGGGGGCTCTGCAGGGGGGCCCATGGCATCACTGGGTGATACCTACACCCCAAAACTGCATCCAGGAGCCTGGCTGAGTGCAGAGCATCCCGAGTTATTTCCTGTGAATAACTCCTTCTGCTCCCCTCAAAGGTCTTATTTTCTGTCTGGAGCGTGATGAAGCATTACTTGCTGCTTTGTGGATAATCCTTCCTATATTCCTGATTTATGGATGTGCTGGTGTGATGCACAAAGTGGCATCTGTGCTCTGCACACTGTGGGAACAACCCAAAATTGCTCTGAAACTCAACTGGCTTACAATTATATTGAATTCTATTAAATTAAAACACATAGCACATATATTACACAATAAACCACAGCTATTTCATGGATCAAATTAAGTTTTATTTGGGCAAATTACAACCTTTCTTACAGTTGGGCCTTTGTGAAACCATTCCTTTTTAATAAAAGCAGGCATTTTTGGCAAATGCTCTTAAAGTGTGCATTCCCAATAATTGCATATACTGTTGCTATTCTTTATGGGATATATGTGCCTAATTATCTTCTGCTTAGGATAGGTTTAAATGAGTGGGATCTTCCCTTTGCACCTCCCCTCTGCTGGAATTTCTTAGTGCTTTCCATTTTTATTAGCTTGGCTATGGAAGAGAGCAGCGGGGGGG